>NC_052163.1:40569102-40656668 GCF_902713615.1 Scyliorhinus canicula
TTTCAATCCAGACATGTAAGCAATGAAGTACTAAGGGCATACTGCTGTGTTGGAAGTGCCATCTGTCAGATGCAACATTAAACCAAGTACTCCCTCTCAGGTCAGTGTAAATGATCCCAAGGGAACTACTTGCAGAAGAGCAGGTAAGTTTTTCCCAGTTTCTTAGCTAATGTATACTTTTCAACTTGCCTCACTAAACCTGATCATCTGATCCAAGGCTTCCAAACTGTCACAGGAAGTGATTTTCTGTCACAAGCTCTGATGCAGTAATAGCTCCAGTTGTAAGGCCCCTTTAAATATTTGTTGGTGGGCATGGTGTAACAGATTGCTCTCTGGGGTCTGATTGCTACTGCATTAAAAGCCTGTGTTAATTTTTCTTGGATGTTCAGCTCCTATTTCACACCCCTCCATCCACTGATAAATTAAAACACTCCGCCGCTCGACACCTGAAACCTCCCCACTTCCCTTCTGCTCAACAAATCCTGAAGCCTCACAAATTTTCACTCTGGTGGTCACACAAAGTCTGAGGCATTTGGGGTCACTCATAATGGAATCTTGGAAATTACTGATCTTATCAATTGACTCATTGCTGGTCATGGGTGCTTCTGTGTACATTGGCTGTCATGTTTTCTACACTACAACTGTGACTACGATTCAAAAATATTCTGCAAGACACTTTGGAATGTCCTGAGATCAAGGAAAGTACGATAAAAGTGCATGTTTTCTTTGTTCAATAATTCAAATCTACTCGTTATCATTTACAGGTTCATCAAGAAGCAGGGGTTAGATCGACTGTTCCATGAATGTGACAATCACATGTGGCGCCTTGGAGACAGGCAGATTCCCGAAGGCATTGTGGTGGATGGTGGTTCTGACTGGTTCGCCCTGACTCACAAGTTTGTTGACTATGTGGTGCACACGCAGGATGAGTTGGTCACTCAGCTAAAGCAGTTCTACTGGTACACACTACTTCCAGCTGAGGTGAGAACTGGCAACGGCAGAGGTCTATTCTTTTCAAATGGGCTCTATTCTGTGCCCATCAACATAGGGGCATTAATGTTTGGGAATGGAGCACTTCCAATTTCAGACACCCAGCATAAGCATCAAACATTCCCAGGGCAGGTACCAGGTACAGCTGGGTTAAATGTAGAGTAAAGTTCCCTTCACACTTTCCCATTAAACATTTTGAGGATGGATAGAAAGCTCAGGGCAGCACGGTAGCACAAGTGGATAGCACTGTGGCTTCACAGCAGCAGGGTCCCAGGTTAGATTCCCCGCTGCGTCACTGTCTGTGCGTAGTCTGCACGTTCTCCCCGTGACTGCGTGGGTTTCCTCCGGGTGCTCCGGTTTCCTCCCGCAGTCCAAAGACGTGCAGGTGAGGCGGATTGGCCATGATAAATTGCCCTTAGTGACCAAAATGGTGAGGAGGGGTTATTGGGTTACAGGGATAGGGTGGAAGTGAAGGCTTAAGTGAGTCGGTGCAGACTCGATGGACTGAGTGGCCTCCTTCTGCACTGTATGTTCTATGTTCTCAGAGTGGGAGGAAGATAGAGCATTAAAATGGCAAAAGGCAGGAGTCTCCGACTCCTGCTTGGGGACTGAGTGAAACTAGTTTTTCTTGTCTTTACTTACAGCTAAAGCCCTTATCCTTTTAAAAATGCTTAATCGTTGGGTACCTTGTTTTTATAATGTTGCTGCGCCATAGCTCAGACAGGTGTAATCTGATGAACCCCCACGGAGTGCATTCATCTGCAATTAGGAGTTTTATTGCACAAGTAAATCAGGACTGAATAGATGCAATTAATCATCTTTCACTAATGTGATACATGGGCAGGCATTTGTCAAACCTATACGGGGAAGTACAGAAAGAGTGCTAACCCAGTGGTACATACATCACATGTAGGATAGTGTGAGGACAGGCACTTTAAACCCTACAATGTACCAAGAGAGCAATATATTTAATTTCTATCTTGAAAGGTTTATGAGGTTGGACATGTTATTTCTGGGAAGGAAAGGATTTTAGGGTGACATGAGTCAAGTCTTCAAGGTTTGAAAAAATTGACTGATATTGTGATATTGAAAGTTTCAAAACTTGGGCGCAAGCTCAAAATGAGACAGCTGGGAGAAAAAAGGGAACTCAATGGATTTAATTCATTCAAAGGGTGTTACTATTTTGGAGTCATGTTAGTACTCTAACTCTAATCAAAGATCATCTCTCTTAAGATCCTAAAACTACACTAACATTTATGAAATCTCAATCCTTTTACTAGCCTAAAACTCCAATCACACCATCCTTCAATGCCTTAACACTCCTGTGAATCCCATTTCTAATATCTTAACATCCCAATTTAAGCCCGTCCTTCCAGTAGTTGAAGCATTGTCTTATTTTCTGTCCCATACCACTTTCTTTCTGGACTCTTGAACTTCCATTTATAAATTTTCTTGATCGCTTGTTTTTATACTAGCTCCTTCTCTTTCATATTTATACGTTTCATCCCCTAATCAGAACTGAACATGTTCTCCAAGTAAGAGTCCCCGCTTAGCCTAAATTAACATCTGGGGACCTATCTTACCATTTTGCTTTCAGTTCTCTCTCCGTGCCTGGCTCTTTCCTTCTCTCTTACTGTGCCCCTCCGGCCTGAATTTTCGCCATGATGCAGAGGTTCTCTGTTGACAGGTGCTGCTTCCTCTGCCTGAGCCGCAGGTGTATTGCGCAGGAGAGTCTTAAGGCAATGATTTTTTTCACTGCCTCTGTCTGAACTACTCTCTGGCTTCCAGATAGGGGTCTATCTTCTGGGGGGCTTCCAGACAGGGGTTTCTCTTGGGGTTTGTGGAGGTGTCTCTATATTCAGTGGTTTCTGTGGGATATCTCTTTATTTGGGGGGGGAGGGGCCTCTTTATTTAAGGTGTCTCTTTATTTAGAGGGCCTATGTAGGGGTCTCTGTGTGGGGGGGGGGGGGGGTCTTTTTATTTAAGGGGTCACTGGGGTGGTGGGGGGGGGGGGGAGATCGGGTAACCCCTGTATTGGGCAGAAGGGGTGGGGGAGGGGCTGAATTGCATTGCGGGGGGGAAGAATGGGTTGACTTGCACTAAGTTGCCAGGGAGGTTGGGGCAATAGGGGCTGAGTAGAAGGACACCAAATTGATAATATGGGTATGTGTACAAGGGGGTGTGGGCACTCATTGGCTATAGGTTATGGGGGCCATGGGGGGTTGCGGAGCATGGGTTGGCATTCATGAAGCATAGGAAGTGAGAGGAACAGTGAGTGTTGGGGGTATGAGTATGCATCTATAGAGTATAGATAGGGAGTGTGTGGAGAGGTGAGGCAGGAGGGATGCTTTTTGTTTCATTATTATTTTTTATGTATTAAAACACAGACAGGCTTGCAGCTTTCTCTTGCTCGCCTTCTCTCTCCCTCAGTTTATCTTTGTGTCTCTCATTCTCCCTCCATGCCCCTCTCCGCCCCCACTTCTCTCCCTCCCCTACTTCGGTTCCTGTCTGCCTCTTTCCTCCTTGTTACAGACTGTATTCATTCCATCTCTCTGCTAGTCTTTCTTTCTCTCTCTCTCTCTCACTCTCCACCGTCTCTCTCTCTCTCACTCTCCGTTGTCTCTAACTCCCCGCAGTCTATCTGTCTGTCTCCCTTTCTCTGTGTTTTCTTGCTCCCTCTCTCCCTCTCTTGTCTCTAAATTGTGTATGAGGGGTGCTGGGTCAGTTGAGGGCATATTTAGTAAGTTAGGAGGAAGGACAAAGCAATTGTACAAGGTAATCAATACAGCTCATGATAACCAAACTTTGCCAGAAAGCGACAAAGAAGACAAGCAAGGAAATGGGGTCAGAGTAGGGAAACCCAGGAAAAAGAATAATTCAAAACTCTTTACTTGCAGGCACACAGTATGCATAACAAGATGGATATTTCATGACGCAAATAGAAAATAATATGATTTGATAACCATTACAGAGACATGGTTCATAGAATTTATAGTGCAGAAGGAGGCCATTCAGCACATCGAGTCTATACTGGCCCTTGGAAAGAACAACCTGCTTAAGTCCACGCTGCCACCCTATCCCCTAACCTTTAGGACACGAAAGAGCAATTTAGCATGGCCAATCCACCTATCCTGCACATCTTTGGACTGTGGGAGGAAATTGGAGTACCCGGAGGAAACCCACGCACACACACGGAGAACGTGCAAACTCCACGCAGGCAGTCACCAGAGGCTGGAATTTAAACTGGCTCCCTGGAGCTCTGAGGCAGCAATGCTAACCACTGTGCGACCGTGCCACCTTGCTTGCAGGGTGAACAAGGTTGGGAACTGAATATCCAAGAGCACTTGCCATTTCTGAAGGATAGGTGGAAAAAGAAATTAGGTAACATTGTTAGTAAAGGATGAAATCAGTACAATAGTAAGAAATTATCTTGACTCAGAACATCACGCACTGTCAATTGCTTTCACAGTCTTCCTCCATTCAAATATTTTAATTATAGAGTTCAATATAAAATGGAGTTCAGCATTTTTATACTTCTGTACAAGATGGATTCTTCTATAAACACTTGATCTTGATCACTAACAGTAATTAAAAGCTATTGATGCCTGGCTGTCACAATGAACTAGTGGGTGTAAGCACCTGCTCTTTTACTCATTTCATATTTTTAACTCCCTGTTAACCTCTAATGATCAATAGTTTTGTTCTTACCCACACTGTTCAAGGTCTGATACTGCACTCGAATGCCCAACTCGTTACACAGCCTGTAACAGCGGAGCCTCAATGATTTCCTTAGCTTGGAGCTCACTATTCATGTTTTGTCAGTGACTTTTTGTTATCTCCTTTCTTCTGTAGTCCTTCTTTCACACAGTGCTGGAGAACAGCCACATGTGTGAGACACTGGTGGACAACAACCTGCGAGTCACCAACTGGAACCGAAAACTTGGCTGCAAATGCCAATACAAGCACATTGTGGATTGGTGCGGCTGCTCACCAAATGACTTCAAACCACAAGACTTCATAAGACTTCAGGTAAAGGGAGACTCTTCTGCCTGTATGAACATCCTTTGGTATGGAGGAACTAGTTTCAGTGAAAGCATTGGGTGGATACGGCAAACATATTATCGATACAGTAATGTAGCGGCTCTGTAATTGGACCAGTAATCCGGAGAGCATGAGTTAAAATCCCAGTTTGAGAACTTCAATTCAGTGTAATATTTCTGGAAATAGAAAGCTCATATGAGTTAAAATACTTCTTATTCATTTTTGAGTTGTGGGCATGGCTGGCAAGGCCACCATTTGTTGCCCACCCCTAATTGCCCTCTAGAAGATGGTGCTTGAACTCCATCTGGTGAAGGTGCCTCCATACTTAAGAGTTCCTGGATTTTTTATTCGGTGACAATACTTTTCAGGATGATGTGTGATTTGGCGGGGAACTTTCTCGCGGAGGTGTTTCCATTCTCCTGATGTCTGCCCTCCCAGGTGGTAGAGGTTACAGGTTTGCGAGGTGCTGTGGAAGAACCACGGTAAACTGTCCATGAAGCTGTTGGAGGGTGGTTAAAAACGCAGCTGGTTCTACAGCAAAGGAGACCAGTTCAGTCTCCAGTTCCACCCTAGTGTGGTTGATTATTAACTGTTAATAACATTGGCTGGCTTTTACGTCCCCTTTTCCCTCTGGAGAGCGATTTGGTGTGAGGACGTAAAATTGTACACCCAATCAGCAAAGGGCAGAAGGAGATGCCAAATAGTCCAGGAAACCACATGTTTAGGAAAAATATGGAAAAAAAGAAAAGAGGAGGTGTCTCAAAGTTGTTTCATGGTGGTTAGCATAAAAGCTCCAGGGTCCCAGGTTCGGTTCCCGGCTGGGTCACTGTCTGTGCGGAGTCTGCACGTCCTCCCCGTGTGTGCGTGGGTTTCCTCCGGGTGCTCCGGTTTCCTCCCACAGTCCAAAGATGTGCGGGTTAGGTGGATTGGCCATGCTAAATTGCCCGTAGTGTCCTAAAAAGTAAGGTTAGGGGGGGGGGGGGGGGGGGGGGGGGTTGTTGGGTTACAGGTATAGGGTGGATATGTGGGTTTGAGTAGGGTGATCCTTGCTCGGCACAACATCGAGGGCCGAAGGGCCTGTTCTGTGCTGTACTGTTCTATGTTCTATGTAACACTGCAGTGCTGGGAAGGGAGGATGTTCTCTCTACTTGGCTAAATGCTATTGTGTCAGAGCTAAGAAGATTGATCACCAATTAGTGGGAGTGAGTTGAACAAATGTGCAATGAAATTATGGAGAGGTGAAAAATCTATAGTGTGGTCATAATGAGCACATGGACAGTAATTATGTAAAGGGCAGAAGGGAGTGTTGAGAAGAATTTTCTACAGCAGTATGTCTCCAGACCAACAAAGAAGAAGGCACTGCTGAATTTGGTTCTGGGAATGGAATGGGTCAAGTGTCAGTGAGGGGAGCATTTGGAATGGTCACAGTATCATAAAGTTTTGGAAAAGGATGAAGAGCAACCCAGACCAGAATAATTAACCGGAGGAGAGATAAATTCAATAGGAGGAGAGTAGATGTGACCAGCCAAACTAGAAACAGAGAGTAGCAGGCAAAATTCTAATAGAATAGAGGAGAATGAGAAAGTTCAGATACGGTCAAGATACATTCCCATGAGGGGGGAAAGGTATAACATGTTAAATTAATATCAAGCCATTTGGTGCAGTATGAAACCTGGCACTATACGTTCCTTAATAATAGGTTTATTTGCAGAATGCATCATTACATATATGCTTTGACAGAAGGTCATCTGGACTCAAAACGTTAGCTCTTTTCTCTCCCTACAGATGCTGCCTGACCTGCTGAGATTTTCCAACATTTTCTCCTTGGCATCATTACATATGCCTGCTTTGTACCTACTAGCCCTGTGTCCCTGCAGTCTGTCTTCATAATCACAATATTTTTACAATCCAGAAGAAGGCCATTTGGCCCATCGTTCATTAGTGCTCTGGGTGTTTAATTAAATAGTGCCTTCACCTGTGAATCTTAATGTTATTAATATTAACAGATTCCCATTTCTTTAAATAAAAATGCCAAGCAAACATTCCTTTTTGTAAAACAGTTTGATAATTGATGACTTGCGTCAAACCATTTTAGAGATCCCTTTTCTCTCTAACATTTTATCTAGCAAGTTCAATCCTTCACCTTTTCTCAGTCACAGTCTTTGTCGAATATACGTGTATCTCATAGTCCACGTGGCACTCAATGGGCAATTGTTTTGTCAGAATGCCTCTTCTATCGGATTTTCTTTAAAATGTTTAATAAATAAAATCCCATATCTATTGCTTCTATAAGATCGAGTGTTTCTGCAGCTTGCACATTAAATCGCCATTTTCAAGAACCATTCTCTGCTACCATGCTAATTCGATCCCAAGTCAGTCGGTAAGAAAATAAATACAAATACTTTTAAGTGCTGATTGGTCAGACGGCGACTCTGGTCAAGGCGTCCTCATGGAGATTGCACGAGGGAATTATTTTCTTTTATTTCAAAATGGGCAGAATACCTAGGCATGTTCTTTCTGGCTACAGAGGACAGGTCCCTCCAAATGATGTATGTAACTTCCTACAGCTGTAAATGAGCCACGTTGTGAGCCCAACAAATCTTAAATTGGTTGTTAATGTTCTTTAATGTTCACGGGATTGTTCAGCATCTGCTGCCCAATCGTGGAATCACATCCAACTAGATTAGCACAATAGAGATGGATGACCTAAGTTTAGGATGTAGAAGCAGAGATGAGAAACGATAAAGGCAATAAGTCATTTGTGGTGTATAGGCCCTGAACAGTACCCACATGGTAGAATGGAGTATAAAGGAAGAAATATGGGAAGCTTTTCAGAAAGCAATAAGCATTGGGGATTTTAATCTATATATAAACTGGAAAAATCAGATGGGCAAAGGTGGCGTGAATGAGGAGTTTATAGAATGTTTGCAAGATCGTTTCTCTGAACAGCACGTTCTGGAGCAAACCTGATAGCAGGCTATATTAGAATTGGCTTTGTACAACAAGATCGGATTAATATAATTGAATTTTATGTTCAGTTTGAGGAAGAGAAGAATGGGCCCAAGACAAGTAATTAAACTTAAATAAAGGTAATTATGAGGTCATGAAAGCAGAGCTAGCTAAAGTGAACTGGCAAATTTGGTTAAGGGATAGATCAATAAAGATACAGTGGCAGACAATTGAAAAGTTATTTCAGAATACACCAACAAGAACTAAAATACCAACTGTAATTAACTAAAAAAGTTAAAGATAGTATCAAACGTAAAGAAAAGGTATATCATTCCATAAGGGTGAATGGCAGGTCAGAAGATTGGACAGAAAAATTAGGTATGAGAGAAAGCTAGCCAGTAACATAAAAACAAATAGTAACCGTTTCTATAGATATTTGAAAAAGAAGTTAACAAAGTGAGTGTTGGTCCTGTAGAAAGTGAGTCTGGAGAATTAATAATGGAAAATAAGGCATTAGTGGATGCATTGAACAGTATTTTGCATCAATCTTCATTACAGAGGATACAAGTAACATCCCAGAAATAGCTGTAAATCAGGAAATGGAAGGGAGGGAGGAATTCGAGAAAATCACAATCACCAGGGAAGTGGAACTGAGAAAATTGTTGGAAGTGCAGCCTGACGAGCCCCACGGTTCTGATGGTCCTAAGGCCTTAAAAGGAGTGGCTGGTGAGATAGTTGATGCATTGGCTTTGATTGTCTAAACTTCCCTAGATTCAGTGAAGGTTCCATTAGATTGGAGAATAGTAAATGTGACTCCTTTATTCAAAAAGGAGGGGGGCAGACAGACAGCAGGAAACTACAGCTAAATTCCGTTTTTTCAACTTCCTTGTTCGTGTTTTCACGTACCCACACTTTTGCACTTTGGACACCTGCATCGTCCATCGTGGGAAAAATTTTCACTCATCCGTATTTTTCTCCCTCTCGCGTGTTTCCTTGGGGATTTTGACTGGTGTTGACCCAGATGGGAAGAGGCTTCCTGACACTGAAGTGACACAGCACCTCGTCTTCTTGCCTATGCAAAAGAAAGTGATAATCGAGGCCTTTTCCTTTGACCAAATTATTATTATTATGGGAGCTGAAGTGCTGCCTGAGCAATTTTGAAATCTTCAGCGATGTAGTGTATTGCTCAGAGGCTCCCCCGGCTGTTTCATACAGGTACTGCATCACAATTTGTTGAAACATATCTATTAAGACCCTTTGAAAAACATTTTAATTGTTCGCGATTTCACTGTTTGTGAGGTTTCACGGCAACGTAACCCCAATGAAAAGTGGGTCTTTATTGTACAGGCCAGTTGGCTTAACATCTGTCATCGAGAAAATGTTGCAAGTTATTCAGGATAATCAGGCAGAGCGATCAAGGATGATTTTGTGAAATGCATATTATTTTCAACCATTTTATTGGCGGGTTTGAAGAAATAACGTGCTGTGGTTCATGGGGAACCAGTGGATGTACTGTACTTAGATTTCCAGAACTCATTTGACAAGATGCTGCATCAAAGGATATTGAAGAAAATAAAAGTTCATGATGTTAGATGTAACACATTGGCATGGATAGAAGATTGGCTAGTTAACACCAAACAAGAGTAGGCATAAATGGGTAATTTTCTGGTTGGGAAGACATATTTCTCATAGAAACCAGTGTTGGGGAGTGCTAGGCCAAGAGAGGATCCCATTGCAACAATTTGGGCATACAGGTGTCATCAATGCTGAACTCAACTGCAATTCATAAATTCATTGAATACAGGTTCAGAAATTGCCAGTGCATGGTGCCCTGATAAAATGACGCAGCTCGAATGTCTGTGACTTCTTTGATCGGCACATTAGTGAACAGACTTCCAATGTTGAAAAAGCTCTTATAGCTTTGCTATTGGAATGCATGTTGGTATGTAGCCTTACGCAAGAACATAAGAAATAGGAACAGGAGTAGACCGTTTGGCCTATCGAGCCTTCTTCACCATTCAATATAATTATGGCTCCAATTCCATTTTCTCGCACCTCCCACTCCCCATATCTCTTAATTCCCTGAGAGACCAAAAATCTGTCCATCCGAGCCTTAAACGTATTCAACGATCTTGCCTCGGGGGTGGAGAATTCCAATAGTTAGAAACTGTGAACGAAGAAATTTCTCCTCAACTCTATCCTAACAATCTACCCTTATCCTGAGATTATGCCCCCGTGGTTTAGATGCCCCAATTAGTGAAAACAGTACCTCAGCGTCCACCTTATCAAGTCCCCACAGAAGTTTGTAGGTTTCAATGAGATCACCTCTCATTTTTCTAAACTCCAGGAAATACAAGTCCAATTTCATAAGCCCTCATCAGAGGCCAGCCCCTGAGCCCTGCGGACTGATTTAATAACCTTTGCTGCACCGCCTCCAATGCAAGTACGTTGTTAAATGTGGAGAACAAAACCGCACACTACTTCAAATGTGACCTCACTAAAACCCTGCATCACTGTAACAAGACTTCTTTATTTGCGTACTTCAATTCAGTTGAAAAAATAGCCATGTGCCATTTGTTTTCCTAATTGTTTAGTTTACGTGCATGCTAATTTTCTGCATTCCTTCTGCCAGCACACCCAAGTCTCTTTGAGCATCAATACTTACAAGTTTCACGTCTTTTAAAAAAGATACTGCTTTGTTATTCTTAAGGCTGTACGTTTCCCTGTATTATACTCCATCTGCCAACCTGTGGCACACTTGCCTAACCTGTCTATATTTATTTGCATCCTCACTGTGTCCTCCCCACACCTAGTTTGGTATCATCAGCAAACTTGGATACATTACTCCCTGTCTCTTCATCCAAGTCATTAATACAGATTGTAAATAGCAGAGGTCCCCATCCTGATCCTTGTGGTGCTTGCTCGTCACTGCTTGCCAACTTGAAAAAGCTCCATGCCCACTCTGTTTTCTATTCATCAACCAATCCTCATCTTCGTAAAGGTGAAGGAATCCTTCACCATATGCATAGAAAACTCACTCAAACATTTGGCCAATTCATGTTGTGCAGAACCAGTCATAGATAGGGCATATGAAACATCAAGTTTTGTGTGTTTTGTTCGACCAATAATACACGGACACTGTGAACCCATGAGGATGAATCCTATGATATATGTCACAAGGCAGCTTTTTACTCTTACACAAGTCTAATAATTATTTTTGTAACTTACTTTTGAGTAGGACTTGTGAGATGATGCTTAGCAGTGTGTCTAATGCATAAAAATTTGGATCTGTCAATAAGAATGGCATGCATTTTGTCATTGTAGTCACTTTTGCTAAGGATGACTATTCCAGTTACTTTGTCAGGCTTACAAATACGTATATCTAGGTTGGCCATGAGGCCTTGCAATGCCAGCAGACATTTGTACTGTAAATGAAAATTGAACAGGTCATGGAGTATTCCACAATACGTATATGCTGGATCGAGATCAATATAATGACTAAATTGAGATGTGATTCTACGCTTGGACAGCACTTAATGAACAATCCTAAATGTGCCAAGAATTACACTAACAACTAATTTAATCTTGGACTCGCATTGTGGACCACTTGCGCTTGCTAGAAACTGCATGTATTCATTCGCAAGGACCTGCCCTCTTCAGGCAAGTACAACATTTCCAGGCATTATCCGTTTTTTGAATTAAACAAAAGTATGGGGAACAATAGTTCCCAGATGCATACTCCATGGCAACATAGCCAATCAGAGTCAACTTGCTAATCAATTTGCACCATTTTCTCTTCAATATAAATTTTTGCTGCCGTTGAAATATGGCATTCTTGCACCTGCCCTGATGAGAGCCGGACGAAAAGCTTCGACAGCATGTCTCTTTTTTTTTTAACAATACTAATATTGATTTTGAGAATAGGTTTATTTACAGAATGAAGCATTACATATATTTAATTCTTTCTTGTTATCTGTGTCTCCCTCTATTAGGCTCTAGATATTTAATTAAATAATGTCCTTCACCTGTGAATCTTAGCAATAAAATTAACATATCATTAACAGGGCAAGCAAATCCAAAGTTCCCTGATGGCGAAAGAGATCGTAAGTAAGGTGAAACAGAAAAAGAGGCACATACCAGATGTATGGTGGATAACACAGTTGAGAACTAGGTTGGCTATATATAGAAGGTTCAGTAGGAAATTGAAACAATATACATGGGAAGCAAAAAGAAAGCATGAGAAGACCTCTTTTGGTTAGCAGCTTACATAGAAGGGAATCCAAATTGTTTTATCAACATATGAATAATAAATGGTTAGTAGAAAGAAGAGTGGAATGATTAGGAACCTAAAAGAGGAATTATATGTGGCGGCGTTGGGCAGGCTGATACAATATGCAAACTTTGCACCTGTTACTTTACCAAGGAAGAAGATGCTGCCCAAGTCATCGTGAAAAAAGAGAATTTGAGATGCTGGATGGGCTACACATTAATAAAGAGATGGTATTAGATAGGATATTTGTATTTAAAGTTAATACCTTATGATGACTGGATAAAACATATTTAAGTGTAATGAGGGACGTAGGGTGAAAATTGCAGAGACACTGGCTATAATCTTCCAATCCTCCTTAGATACAGGGGTTGTGCCAGGGGACCGGGGAATTGCAAATGTTATACTTTTGTTCAAAAAGCACGACTGTAGGTGGCAGGAAATATTTTAGAAACAATAATTTGGGATAAATTAACGGTCACTTGGAACTTGAGTTTTTTGATTAGGTAACCGAGGATTAAAGAGGGTAATAAGATTGATTTGGTATACATAGACATCCAAATGGCATTTGATAAAGTGCCACGTAATAGGCTTGGCAACCAAGTTTGTTACCATGGAATAAAAGGGACAGTAACAGCGTGGATACAGAATTGGCTGAGTAATTCCTCACTCAATGTCATGGTTACTCACTCTGAAATTGCAACTTTAATTGAAACAACTTTAAATGAATCAGAAGTTTCCGTAGGAATCAGTCTTGAAAACAGGAGTTAGCTCCTTTTGGATAGCTCTCGCCCAGAAAAAAACAATGTAAATTTGAAATACTTTACCATGTATGGTGTACATGTATTTTGAGTGCTGAGCATTCCTAGCTGAAATAAATGACTCAATATGAAAACAGGCTGCATAAATTTAAATTGATGCCAGATGATTTTTCTGTATTCCAAAATATTATTAATACCTGTAGTGACTTTCACAAAGAACATTTGTTCTTTCAGTCTGTTTTTAATTTGACAAGTGGAACAATGGTAGAGGATATGCATGTATTTGCTCTTACGTCAAAAATAACAGGGATGCAAATGTCTTTTCTGTTTTCCCCTCCCTAATCACTCCGAAGTGGGATGTATCTTGACTGTTTGCTTTTGTTTTCTTCTAAAACATGTTTAAGCAAAGACACAATAGTATCTCAAAATTCCTTGCAGCAATAGACTACTACTTGAAACAAAATGGCATTCTTTCAAAATAATTTGTTTTTGAAGAAAATTTTACCGTAAGGCACCAACCTTCACTTAATTTTTGTTCTGAATGCTTTTTTCTGTGAATAAAGGGTGTTTATATCTCTACTTCCCCCTTCTCCAACTCTCAAAATTTCATTCCTGCCATTTGTGGAACATTAGGAAATCTGATTATCAGCGATTCCTGTGTGCAAATTACATTATAATGAATTTATATGTGCTTCCTATTGCCCATTCATGTGAAATAGTACTGATCCAAGTCATTGTCGAGGTGGGAATTAGTGTACTGGTAAAGGTTTGTTACTCAAACTAGAGGAAGGTATATGATGGGGTTCCCCATGGGTCCAGTGTTAGCAACCCTGCTCGTTTCCTGATATGTATTAATGACCTAAACTTTGATGCACAGGGTACAATTTCAAATATTGCAGGTAACACAAACTTGGAAATATTGTGAACTGTGAGGAGGATATTGATAAACCTCAAATGGATAGAAGCTTATGGAAAGGATAAATGACGGATGTAATTTAATTAAGCGAAATGTAAAGTCATGCATATTATAGTAGCAAGAATGGGGAACGGTAAAAAGGATGAAGAATACAGTTCCAAAGGGAGTTCAGGAGCAGAACAGTACAGCACAGGAACACTCCCATCTGCCCTCCAAGGTGGCAGGACAGGATGTGAAAGGTTGATAAATCATTCGGCATCATAGGCTTTACAAGTAGGTTGATTGGTGGTGTCTCAGAGGGATGTGTAAACACTTTAGAACAGGTCGTTTTATGAGGGAGGAAATGTTAGGTGTGTTCAGAAGAATTAAGGTAGACAAATCCCCAGGGCCAGATGGCATCTATCCCAGAATACAGAGGGAGACTAGATGAAATCACTGGACCTCTAACAGAAATCTTTGTGTCCTCGTTGGCCTCAGATGAGATCCCAGAGGGTTAGAGAATAGCCAATGTTGTACCGTTATTTAAGAAGGGGGAAAGGTTCAATGGAGATGTGCAGGGCATGTTTTTTTACACAGAGGGTGGTGGTGGTGGCCTGGAATGCACTGCCAAGTGAGGTGGTTGATGCAGATACGTTAGCGATCTTTAAGATTTATCTGGAAAGGCACATGAACAGACGGGGTATAGAACGATCCAGGCGGTTGGTCTAGATAGGACACGTGATGAGTGCAGGCTTGGAGGGCCGAAGGGCTTGTTCCTGTGCTGTAATGTTCTTTGTACAAAAGAGTGCAAAAACAAAGAAGTTATGATAAACCTATATCAAACAATAATTTAGCCTCAATTGGAGTGCCATATCTCGCTCTGGACATCACACTGTAGGAAAATGAAATGAAAATGAAAATCGCTTATTGTCACGAGTAGGCTTCAATGAAGTTACTATGAAAAGCCCCTAGTCGCCACATTCCGGCGCCTGTCCGGGGAGGCCGAACCGTGCTGCTGGCCTGCTTGGTCTGCTTTAAAAGCCAGCGATTTAGCTGAGTGAGCTAAACCAGCCCCAGGCTGGTTTATCCAGCCTGAAGGATTAATCCAGGTTGAAGAATTAGAGACATTAGAGAGGGTGCAGAAGCAATTCACAATAATGGTCCCAGGAACAGTTAAATGGATAGATTGGAGAATCTGGAGCTGTTCTCCATGGTGAAGAGAAAATTATAGAACATAGAACAGTACAGCACAGAACAGGCCCTTCGGCCCTCGATATTGTGCCGAGCCATGATCACCCTACTCAAACCCACGTATCCACCCGTGACCCAACAGCCCCCCCCCTAACCTTACCTAACCGAACCTTAATTATGAAGGGATTGGATAGAGATTCAAAATTCTGAAGGGCCTGGACAGACTGGATTGGGAAAAACTGATCCCAAGGTGGAAACATCGAGAACCAAGTGATTGGCAAAAGTAGCAACAACGACATGTGGACAACGACATCTCTGTTATGTAGAAAATAGTTAGGGTCTGGAATGCACCACCATGGAGGGTGGTGGAGGCAGATTAAATCATGGCTTTCAAAAGGGAAATGGAGAATAATATCAGAAGCAAACCATTTGTAGCGCTACAGGGAAAAAGGACAACAGAGTGGAACTAGGTGAATTGCACTTTGAGAGAGCCAGCACAAACATGATGGCCGGCAATTTCCTGGCTCTCCAGCATCGGATTTTGGGGGTACTCCAAAGATGCATTGGATAATCTCTCTGAAGTTCCCAGGTAAGGGTTTATGTGGCAATTGTCCAAAAGTGCTAACTTCCCCTGGGCAACAATACTATGCTGGGGACCATCGACAAAGTGATTTAAATCGCTAACTTTGGATGCTTCCTCCAGTGTTATGCTATTAGTTATTCTGAAAATGTTAGGAGATATAAAACCTTGTTGAACCTCAGCTTAACTATTTTAAATACCAGACCGTCTCCACATGGGACAGCCCCACCCCTCCGCACACTCCTGACCCCACAGGGGATTTCTCCCCATGCCCCTCAGCACCACACAGGACTCCCCACAACCCCCTGACCAGGACCCGGCTGGTCCCCCCCCCCCCCACAACCCAGTCTGACACGCTCCCCCACTCCTCCATGTCCGAACTCCATGTGCCTGATGACTGGACCCCCCCCCACCACACACACACACAGAGAGCTCACCATGTCTAGCACCCCCGTTGACACTTATCCCTGGCCTGTTTTTTTTTTCAATGCGACCTTTAAACTCACCTGCTTTACGCCACTGGTGCTGTAATAAAAAAAAGGAGTGTTTCCTCCGCTGCAGTTCATTTGGACTCTTGACGCTGGATCCAGGGACGCACTGCTGCCTAAATCTCACTTGGTCTGAATCGGGAAGGTCTGGCAAGACGGGCACTGAAGAAATTTAGTGCAGATAAGTAGTTCGGGAGTGGCATTTGACTTTGATTGTCATTCCGAGGAAGTTATGGCCTGATGAGTTGAAGGGTGTCCTTTGGTGCTGTAACCGTTCATGATTCTAAAATGGATATTTGACGGATATTTATTCTCCTTCCTGATTTGTAGTGTTGATTCCATTTTTTGCATCTTTATTCACAGCAAATGACCAGACCAACATTTTTTGCTCGGAAGTTTGAATCATCAGTTAACCAGGAAGTGATTGATATATTGGACTCACACCTGTATGGCAGTTACCCTCCAGGAACACCAGCTCTGAAAGCCTACTGGGAGAATGTATTTGATCAGATGGACGGGTTGAGCAGCCTCACTGATGTTGCAATTACCAGCTACATGGGTTTCTTCAGGCTAGGCCTGAGCAATGTGCAGATGTTGTGGCGACCAGGAACAGACAACCACTGCAGGTAAATATCAGCCCAGTAATCAGGCCATTACGCAATTGGTGTGCGCACACTTAGCTTGTCTTAGCCAAGTCGCAGCACTGAAATTGATCTTGGTGCCTCGAGGCGAGTGGGTGGAAAATAAGATCAGGTTTTCTTTTGGCCAACCCAATTATATCAGTTGTAAAGTGTGTGATATGGTCATGATGGGTACGGAACTGAACTCCCATAGTGTTGAGAGAAAACACAAAAAGACAGTTTTAATAGCGAATGCAGTGACATCGTCACATGCACAGTGCAGTTATATCACATTGTGTGTGTGCAGAGACATCATCACAGTCTGTGTGCTGTGCCATGCCATCAAATCAGGACAGGGCAAGGTATTGGGACTAGGGAAGGTTGAGGCAGAATACATGGGGAGGGCTCGACATGGCATTTCTGTGCTATTTCTTTGGGCAGCACGGTAGCACAAGTGGATAGCATTGTGGCTTCACAGCGCCCAGGGTCCCAGGTTCGATTCCCCGCTGGGTCACTGTGTGTGTGGAGTCTGCACGTTCTCCCCGTGTCTGCGTGGTTTCCTCTGGGTGCTCCGGTTTCCTTCCACAGTCCAAAGACGTGCAAGTTAGGTGGATTGGCCATGCTAAATTGCCCTTAGTGTCCAAAAGGGTTAGGAGGGGTTATTGGATTACGGGGATAGGGTGGAACTGATGGCTTAATGTGGGTCGGTGTAGACTTGATGGGCCGAATGGCCTCCTTCTGCACTGTATGTTCTATGGCATTGGCTATGGGACAAGGAGAGGTAGAAGGTGAGGCAGAGTATCGGGACAGGGAGAATGTGAGGCAGAAGGGCAGACAGATTAGCTAAAGAGTGAAAGGCAAGAGTGACAGGAGAGAATAAGGAGTAGACAAAGTATCTAGACAGGGAGGGGATGAGACAGAGTATTGGAAGAGAGTGGTTCAGATATAGGGAGACAGTCAGGCAGAGTATCCAGAGAAAGACAGCAAGGAAGAATGTTGGTAGAGGCAGAGAATGAGAATCAAACAGGTCATAAAAGGTAGTAAATTTCTTGAGGGGGCTGGGGAGAGTTTCCTGCAGCAATATGTCCTATAGCCAACAACAGGGCAGGGCAGATTAGATTTAGTAATAAGCAATTAGTCACAGTTAACAGCCTAATAGGGCATGAATACTTATCTAATAAACGTTAAAGCTGCCTTAAGATGAACATGAGGTCAGGTGTAATGCCTGGATCTGGTATGTCTCTCATGTGGGGACCATGAATTGGATTCAGTTTGAATTGGTTTTTGGAGCTGGATTAGGGGTTCGCTCCTGTCCACACTCTGAGCCCTGGCTTTGTAACTCTGATAAAGTAATAAAAAAAAGATTTCAGCATTTACCCAATGACTGGTGTCAGATTAACTAGCCTGTCATTCCCTGATTTCTTTTTCATGGTAACAGATGTAGATTAAACAGATGAACAGGCTTCTGTTTTTTTTTGCAGATGGCATGATTATGCATGTTTGACTGAGCTCCAACAATGGTTAACTTCAAAGCTCAAGAGATTGCTAGCTTTGGTTGATAGGCAGCTTTATGCACTTGTAATAAATTATTCTATTGGGCGACACGGTGGCACAGTGGTTAGCACTTCTGTCTCACAGCGGCGAGGACCCGGGTTTGATCCCGGCCCTGGGTCACTGTCTGTGTGGGGTTTGTACATTCTACCCGTGTCTGCGTGGGTCTCAGTCCCACAACCCAAAGATGTGCAACGTAGGTGGATTGGCCATGCTAAATTGTCCCTTAATTGGAAGTTGAGTTACACGGGTTTTTGATTTATAGGTGAGCCCAGGGTTCTGTAATGCAGCAAGATAATAGAGTTATGGCCGCTATCAGAAGAGTCATGATCTTAGTAAATGGCAGAGCAAGCTTGATGAGCTGAATGGCCTGATGCTATTTCTTTTTTTTTTAATAAACAATTTTATTGAGGTAGTTTTTGGCTTTATAAACAGTTACAGACATCATCAGAAAGGAAGCAAAAAAAGGCAAAAATGTGCAAACATCCACGTACTTTCAATACTTCCATCGTACCGTATTGCACAAGCCCGCTCCCCTCCCACCCGTACTACCCGCCATATTTTCCCTCCTACTCTACTCTACCCCCCCCTCCCCCCACCCCCCTGCTGACGCTCACTCTCCCGCAAAGAAGTCAATAAATGGTTGCCACCTCCGGGTGAACCCCTGCACAGATCCCCTCAAGGCGAACCTAATTTTTTCCATCCCCAGGAAACTTGACATGTCCGCAAGCCACCACTCAGTCTTCGGGGGCTTTGAGTCCCTCCACGCCAATAATATTCGTCGCCGGGCTATCAGGGAAGCAAAGGCCAGCACATCGGCCGCTTTCTCTCCCTGGACGCCCGGGTCTTCCGAAACCCCAAAAATTGCCACCCCTGGACTCATCACCACCCTTGTTTTTAGCACCTGGGACATGACCCCCGCAAATCCCTCCCAGTACCCCCTCAGCTCGGGGCATGCCCAAAACATGTGCACATGGTTCGCTGGTCCTCCCGCGCACCTAGCGCATTTGTCCTCTATCCCGAAAAATTTGCTCATCCGAGCCACCGTCATATGGGCCCGGTGAACGACCTTAAATTGGATCAGCCCGAGCCTTGCACATGTCGCGGTCGAGTTTACCCTACTCAGGGCCTCTGCCCACAGCCCTTCCTCCATTTCCCCGCCTAGCTCCTCCTCCCATTTAAGTTTCAGTTCCTCTGTCTGGGACCCTTCCTCCCTCATGAGCACCTTATAAATACCCGAGACTCTACCCTCCCCTTCGTCCCTCCCAGAGACTATTCTGTCTAGGATCCCCATTGGCGGGAGGCGCGGGAAAGATGGGACCTGTCTACGAACAAAGTCCCGCAGCTGTAGGTATCTAAAATCATTTCCCCTTACCAACCCAAATTTCTCCTCCAAGCTTCTCAAACTCGCGAAGCTCCCTTCCAGGAACATATCACCCACCCTTCCCGCCCCTGCTCGCCGCCATACTCGGAACCCCCCATCCATACTGCCGGGGGCAAACCGATGGTTGTCGCAGATTGGCGCCCAGACAGACGCCCCCATCTCCCCCACATGCCTCCTCCACTGGCCCCATATCCGCAGGGTCGCCACCACTACCGGGCTGGTGGTGTACTTGGCCGGTGGCAGCGGTAGAGGAGCCGTGACCAGGGCTTCCAAACTGGAGCCCCTGCACGAAGCCGCCTCCACCCGCTCCCAAATAGACCCCGTACCCACCATCCACTTCCTTATCATAGCGATGTTGGCCGCCCAGTAATAATTGACCAGACTCGGCAACGCCAGCCCCCCCTCGCTACGGTTCCTCTCCAACATTGCCTTCTTCACCCGCGGAGACTTTCCCGCCCAGACAAAGCTCATGATCAGCCCGTTAACTCTTTTGAAGAAGGACTGTGGGATAAAGATCGGGAGGCACTGAAAAATAAACAAAAATCGAGGGAGGATTGTCATCTTTACAGTCTGCACCCTCCCTGCCAGCGACAGCGGGAGTGCATCCCATCTCCGAAACTCTCCCTTCATTTGCTCCACCACCCTGGCCAAATTTAACTTATGCAGCCTGCCCCAGTCTCGTGCCACCTGGATTCCCAAATACCGGAAATTTTCCTCAACTAACCTAAACGGTAGCCCTCTCAATCTGTTCTCCTGGCCCCTTGCCTGTACCACAAACATTTCACTCTTGACCGTATTTAATTTGTATCCTGAGAACTGGCCGAACTCCCTCAGCATTCCCAGTATAGTTCCCATCCCGGCCACTGGGTCCGACACGTACAGGAGCTGGTCGTCTGCATAAAGAGAAACCCTATGTTCAACCCCGCCCCTCACCATCCCCTTCCAACCCTCTGCGGCTCTCAGCGCAATCGCCAGCGGCTCTATGGCCAGCGCAAACAGCAGCGGGGAGAGCGGGCAGCCCTGCCTGGTCCCTCGGTACAACCTAAAGTACTCCGACACTTCTCTGTTGGTCCTGACGCTGGCCCTCGGGGCCTGATATAATAATTTGATCCAATCCACCAATCCCTCCCCGAACCCAAACCGTCCGAGCACCTCCCATAGATATTCCCACTCCACCCGGTCAAAGGCCTTCTCGGCGTCCATAGCCACCACTACCTCCACCTCTCTACCCGCCGGGGGCATCATTATCACATTGAGCAATCTCCTCAGATTGGCCGCCAGCTGCCTACCTTTCACGAACCCCGTTTGATCCTCCCCAATCACCTCCGGTACACAGTCCTCCATTCTACCCGCCAGTACCTTTGCCAGGAGCTTGGCATCTACATTAATCAGGGAGATTGGCCTGTAGGACCCGCACACCTCCGGGTCTTTACCCCGCTTTAATATCAGAGATATGGTGGCTTGAGACATCGTCGGCGGCAGGTTCCCTCTGTCCCTTGCCTCATTGAAAACCCTCGCCAAGACCGGGCCCACCAGCTCCGAGAACTTCCTATAAAACTCTACTGGGTATCCATCCGGCCCCGGGGACTTCCCCGACTGCATGGCCTTTAGGCCCCCCAATACCTCCTCTACTCTAATCGGGGCCCCCAGCTCTTCCACTCGCCCCCCCCCCCAACTGTTGGGAATGTTAACCCATCCAGAAACCTTTTCATCCCCTCCGGTTCTTCTGGCGGCTCCGAAGTATACAGCTTACGATAGAAGTCCCGGAATACCCTATTCAATTCTGCCGGATCCTCCACTTTGTGCCCCCCCTCGTCCCTCACTCTACCTATTTCCCTGGCCGCCTCCCTCCTCCTAAGTTGCTGCGCTAACAGTCTGCTAGCCTTTTCCCCATACTCGTACACCACTCCCCTCGCCTTCCTAAGCTGTTCCACGGCCCTGCTCGTGGATAGTGCCCCCAGTTCCGCCTGTAGCCTCTGCCTCTCCCTGAGTAAAACCTCCCCCGGGGACTCCGCGTGCTCTTCATCTATCCGGCCCATTTCCCTGACCAATCTATCCATCTCTGCCCGGTCTGCCTTGGCTCTATGGGCCCCAATTGAAATCAGCTCCCCCCGCACTACTGCCTTTAGCGCCTCCCACACGGTCGCCGCTGAGACCTCCCCAGTGTCATTCACCTGCAGGTAATTTTTTATACATTTCCGAAGCCTCTCGCAGATCCCCTCCTCCGACAGCAATCCCACATCTAGCCTCCATTGCGGGCGTTGATAACTCGCTCCCCCTAACTGCAGGTCCACCCAATGCGGGGCATGGTCTGAAATGGTAATTGCTGAGTATTCCGTGTTCTTTACCTCCCCCCTACAGTCCCTGCTTAGCACAAAGAAATCTATCCTGGAATATACTTTGTGGACGTGCGAGTAAAACGAGTAGCCCCTTCCTGTTGGCTGTCCCTCCCTCCAGGGGTCCACTGCCCCCATTTGCTCCATAAACCCTTTCAGCTCCCTTGCCATTGCTGAGAGTCTACCCGTTCTGGGACACGACCGATCCAAAGTCGGGTCAAGGACCATGTTAAAGTCCCCTCCCATTATTAGCCTGCGAGAATCCAAGTCCGGGATCTTCCCCAGCACTCTTTTAATGAAGTCCACGTCATCCCAGTTCGGGGCATATATATTCACCAGCACCACTCTTCTCCCCTCCAGCCTGCCCCGTACCATCAGGTATCTGCCCCCCCTGTCTGCGGATATGCCCTCTGCCTCAAATTGCACGCGCTTGTTGATCATGATTGCCACCCCTCTGGACTTCGAGTCCAAGTCCGAGTGGAAGACCTGGCTAATCCAGCCCTTCCTTAGCCTGGTCTGGTCTGACACTTTCAGATGTGTCTCCTGCAACATAATTACGTCCGCCCTCAGGGCCCGCAAGTGCGCGAACACCTGCGCCCTCTTAACCGGCCCATTCAGTCCCTTGACGTTCCAGGTGATCAGCCTGGTCGGGGGGCACATCCCACCCCCCCCACCCCGCCGGTCAGCCATAGCCTTTCTCGGGCCGGCCCCTGACCCGTGCGTCGCGCCCTTCCTGGCCCGCCCTATAGCTGCCTCCACCCTCGACCTCCTTTCCAGTGCCGATTTCAAGTCCCTCTCCCGTCAGCAGAACAACCCCCCCCTCCCCTAACCCCATCTCCCGATACCCCCACCCCTGCCATCTACTGGCTATAGCTTTCCCCCCCATCTGACTTCCTTGACTAGCCAATCTGCTAGCCCGGTGACTCAACACTCCGGCGCCTTCCTGTCCCATTCCCCTTGTTTCCCCGCCCTCCTCCCCACCCACTGGGGCAAGCCGGCTCCAGTGTCTTCCGCGAGCTGCACAAAAAGCCCAAACAGAAAAAAAAAAAGGGAAAAAACATAGAAAAAAGAGAAAAAGCACATAAATGACCATGAACAAAGGAAAGAGTCTCAAATGTTCCACTTGGCCCCATTGGCCCAGCAAACCGTTGAGCAGCAGTCCAGGCACATTTGGCGTTCCTCCCCACAGAAATCCTCGGGCCCTAACTCGCGTCCTTGGGGCCTCCTTTCGGGACCAGCCCCAGGTCCCTCACAAAATCCATCACTTCTTCGGGCTCGGAAAAGTAGTGGTGTTGACCCTGGTGCGTGACCCATAGCCGAGCTGGGAACAGCAGACCAAACTTCACGTGCTTCTTGAACAGCACCTCCTTGACATTCTTAAAGGCTGCTCGCCGCCGAGCCACCTCCTGGCTTAGGTCCTGATAGATGCGGAGCACACTGTTATTCCACGTGCTGCTCCTGGCGCTCTTTGCCCACTGCAGCACCCGCTCCTTGTCCACGAACCTGTGGATCCTAATCACCATCGGGCGGGGGGGGTCCGCCCAGCCGCCCCTGCCTTGCCTGCACCCTGTGTGCCCCCTCCAGCTCCAGCGGTCGCGGAAAGGCTTCGGCCCCCATCAGCTGCTTCAGCAGGTCTGCTACAAACGCTGCAGCATCAGCTCCCTCCGCCCCCTCCGGGAGGCCGACCATCCTCAGATTGTTCCTGCGGACTCTATTCTCCAGCTCCTCCACTCTGTCCAGCAGTCTTCTCTGCCGCTCTTTCAGGCCGTCCACTTCTAGCGCTGCAACCGTTTGCGCATCCGCCTGCTCGTCCACCGCTTCTCCCAGCTCCTTAACTTTAACATCCTGGGCGTCCAGCCTCTGGTTCAGCTGATCCACCGCTTTCTGGATTGGGTCCAAGCTGTCCCGCTTCAGCGCTTCAAAACTGGACTTCATTACCTGGAGCATGTTATCCAGCGCCAGCTGGATTGCTGAGTCCGGGTTCCGTGTGTCCGCCATCTTAGGTCCCAGGTAATTTTCTTCCGGTCCTTGTCTCTGTCCCTTTTTCTCCTTCTTCTTCTGCCTTCTGGAATCCCGCTGTTCCATATGCCGCAGCCCGCTCCTCAGCGCCTCCGCTGCCGCTTTCCTTCGCCCAGCTCCTTCAATTTTACCTCCTGGGCATCTGAAGTGGGTCCAAGCTGTCCCTCCTCAGCAACTCCAAACTTTTTCTTTTTCCCTTTGTCCTGGAGGAAGGAAGGTCCGTGGGTCCGCCATCTTACCCTGCAGGTCAGCTTCCTCCTTCTCTCTCTCTCTCCTTCTTCCTCACCTGCTGGCCTCCCACACTTACATCATCTGCAGCCCGCTCTCCTCCTCTGTTCCAGGCAGCCTTTCTGCCGCCTCCGTAGTCCCGCTATCGCGGGGAAACAGCTGTTCCAGCCGGCCGGAGTGAGAGCCCACCGAATGTGCGGCTCACTCGGACATCGCCGCCACCGGAAGTCCTGACGCTATTTCTTATGGCTTCGGAAAAGCTCTTACAATCTATTTTTATATTCCTGACATGTTTGCTCTCGGGTTCTATCTTTTCCCTTTTATTGTTTTTTTTTTGGTTGCCCACTGTTGGTATCTGATAATGTCCCAGTTGCTAGACTTACTACTGTTTGCAGCATTATAAGGCTCTTCTTTTAATGCTACAGCCCTAGCAGTCATTTAGTCATTGAATCATTGTGACTGAGGAGGAGGTCATTTAGCCCATCAAAGCCCTGCTGGCTCTCTGTGGAACAATCCAGTCAGTTCCATACAGCTTTGACAGTCATTCAGACTCAAAACGTTAGCTCTCTTCTCTCCACAGATGCTGTCAGACCTGCTGAGATTGTCCAGTATTTTCTGTGTGTGTTACAGTCAGTTCCAAACCTCACTCCACCCTATGGCACACTGGTTAACACTGCTGTCTCACAGCGCCAGGGACCCATGTTCAATTCTGGCTTTGGGTGACAGTCTGTGTGGAGTTTTGCACTTTCTCCCCATGTCTGCATGGGTTAATAATTAGTGTCACAAGTAGGCTTACATTAACACTATGATGAAGGTATTGTGAAAATCACCTAGTCGTCATGCTGCGGCACCTGTTCAGGTACACTGAAGGAGAATTCAGAATGTCCAATTCACCTAACAAGTATGTCTTTTGATACATGGGAGGAAACTGGAGCACCCGGAGGAAGCCTGCACAGACACGGGGAGAACGTGCAGATTCCGCACAGACAGTGACCCAAATTGGGACTCTAACCTGGGCCCCTGGCGCTGTGAAGCAACAGTGCTAACCACTGTGCTACCGTGCCACCCACCGGATGCTCCAGTTTCCTCCGACAGTCTGAATATGTGTAGGTTAGGTGGATAGGCCATTCTATATTGGCCCTTGATGTCCAACAAGTTAGATGGGATTGTGGGACTAGGGCGGGGAGTGGGCCTAGGTGGGGTGCTCTTTCGGAGGGTTGGTACAGGCTTGTTGGGCCAAATGGCCTTCTGCACTGTAGGAATTCTATGGTTCTATCCCTGTAGCTTGCAATTTTATTTCCCTCAAGATTCCTTTCAATCCATTAAATTGTCTCCATTTTCACTTGTTGCAGACAGAATTCCAGGTCATCATAGAATAGAATATCATCATAGAATTTACAGTGTAGATGGAGGCCATTCAGCCCATCGCATCTGCACCAGCCCTTGGAAGGAGCACCCTACTTAAGCCCACACATCCACCTTATCCCAGTAACCACACTGTACCTTTTTGGACACTAAGGGCAATTTAACATGGCCAATCCACCTAACCGGCACATCTTTGGACTGTGGGAGGAAACCGGAGCACCCGGAAGAAACCCACGCAGACACAAGGAGAACGTGTAGATTCCGCGCACACAGTGACCCAGGCCGGGAATCGAACCTGGAACCCTGGAGCTGTGACACAGAGCTAACCACAGTGCCACCATGCTGGCCTTATAACTTGTCACGTGAAAACGTTCTTCCTCACATTCCCCTTGCATCTCTTGCCCAGAACTTAAATCTGTGTCCCCTAATCCTTGTACCATCATCTGTGGGATCAGTTTTACCTCGTCTACCTTAATTATACTTTCAGCATCTTGTATGCGTCTACCATTCTCCTTTGCTCCAAGAACACCCCCAGCCTCTTCAACTTAACCTTGCAGCTAAAATCCTTTATCCCTGGAACCATTCTGGTAAATCTCTTCCACATCTTTTCAAGGGCCCTCACATCCTAACCTAAATTGTGGTGACCAGAATTGGATGCAATATTCTAGTTGTAGCCTAACCAGCGTGTTATAAAGGTTAGCAAAGCATCCCTGCTTTTCTACTCCGAGCCTCTATATATGAATCCTAAGACCTTATATGCTTTGCTAATTACTTTTTCAATCTGTCCTTCAAATATTTAGACACAAGTACCCCCAAGATCCCTGTGTAATTGCACACCCTTCTGAGCTGTGCCATTAAGTCTATGTTGCTTCTCTCCAATCCTGCAGCCGCATTTGTCTCTTGTCTGCCATTCTGCTTACCCATCCTATTTCAGTCAGCTTGGATCATCACTGTTTGCCACTCCTTCGAGTTTGGTATCATAGGCAAATTTCCAATAGGTGATCCGTTTATGTACAATTTTTAAAATGTAGTGGTCCTAGTAATGATCCTAGGCGAACACCACCCTCCACCATCATCCAGTCTGAAAACTAACCATTTGCCATTACTCGCTGTTTTCTGTCCTTAAGCCAGACTCTCCGATTCCATGAGCCAAAATTTTGTTCATCAGGCTTTTATATATGGTACTTAGTCACAGGTGGTCTTAAAATCCATATAGTCAACATCCATTCCATAACCTTCATCAACCTCCTCTGGCACTTCATCAAATTCTCCAATCATTTCTTGCTTTATACATTGCCCCGTGGGATAACTACTGTTAAGAAGCCAATAAGCTAACTCCCACCAGCATTTTCTGATCCTTGTTAATCCTAATATCTGCTCATTCCAACAACCTTTCTCATTACTGTTCTCATGTCATCCTTTACTGCCAGAGCTGCTTCTCCTCCTGATCCATTTTGTTTGCTTTTCCAAAATGTAGCTTACTACAGAAAATATATTTCCTAACCTTGGTCACCTCATAGAATTTACAGTGCAGAAGGAGGCCACTCGGCCCATCGAGTCTGCACCGGCCCCCGGAACAGGCACCCTACCCAAGGTCAACACCTCCACCCTATCCCCACAACCCAGCAACCCCACCCAACACTAAGGGCAATTTTGGACACTAAGGGCAATTTATCATGGCCAATCCACCTAACCTGCACATCTTTGGACTGTGGGAGGAAACCGGAGCACCCGTAGGAAACCCACGCACAAACGGGGAGGATGTGCGGACTCCGCACAGACAGTGACCCAAGCCGGAATCGAACCTGGGACCCTGGAGCTGTGAAGCAATTGTGCTATCCACAATGCTACCGTGCTGCCCACCTCATAACTATATCTCTGAGGGCAGCACGGTGGCGCAGCGGGTTAGCCCTGCTGCCTCACAGCGCCGAGGTCACTGTCTGTGTGGAATTTGCACAATCTCCCCCCATAACCCAAAGATGTGCAGGGTAGGTGGATTGGACACGCTAAATTGCCCCTTAATTGGAAAACATGAATTGGGTACACTAAATTTATTTTAAAAAACAATATCTCTGTAATGGCAATTCACTCAAACCCATTATCTCTATTGGTATTGCTAGATTGTCTGTCCTGTTACGAATGATTTGTGTATTCAAATAAAGTGCTTTTACTTTTTTACCACTATTTTTGCATGGACTTTATTCACTGATGAATAAGTGCAATAAATCCCCCCCCCCCAACCCAATTCGCCCCCAACCCACCATCACTCTTTTAGTTCAAAACTGATCCACAGTCCTCGTACACAGGCCACTGGTCCTAACCTGGTTTAAATGGAGCCCACCCCAACGAAGGAGCTCCAGCTTTCCCCAGCACTGGTGCCAGTGCCCCATGAACCCCTTCTTCCTGCATCATTCCATGAGCCACTTAATAAACATTTAACTCTCTAATCGGATTGACCCTATGCCAGTTGTTCACTGACTAGAATTAAAACTCATTTGGTTCACTGCTATCCTTACCTGGTTTGGCCTACATGTGACTCCAGAATCACAGCAATGTGGTTGACTGTTAAAATACCCAAACTAGAGTTGTATCCGTCGGAATTTAGATGGCTAAGGGATAATTTTATTGAGGTATTCAAGATGTTAAGTGAAAGAATTAGAAGAGTAAGAGGTGACTTGATTGAAACATACCAGATCCTGAGGAGACTTGACAAGGCGGATGTTGAATGGATGTTTCCTCTTGTGGGAAAATCTAGAGCTAGGAATCACAGTAAAAATAAAGGGTCGCTCATTGAAGACAGAGATGAGGGGTATAAATGGGTTTATTTGGTTAAGTCGCAAATCAGTATTGATCTCACTGAATGATGGAGGGTGCTCAGTGAACTAAATAGCCTATTCATGTTCCTATGGGATAGAGTGCGAGAGAAAGAGTTGTGAGACATGGTGTAGCAAAAGGTAGGCAGTGGAATAATGGTAATGTCACCAAACATGTAATACAGAGGCCCAGGCTAATGCTGTGGAGGCACAGGTTCAAATCATACCGCACGCGCTGGTGGAATTAAATGCTAGTCTTCGTAATAGTGACCATGGAACTATTGTCATTGTCATAAAATTGGCCTAGCCAGCCACTCAGTTGTATCAAACCGCAACAAAATCTGCAAAAAAAAGACAGGCCACCTGGCATCACCCTTTTTAATAGTCGTCCATACAGGGAAGAGTAGGTTTTAGTTCATACGGGCAGCATGATCAGTGCAGGTTTGGAGGGCCGAAGGGCCTGTTCCTGTGCTGTAATTTCCTTTGTTCTTTGTCCCCGCAGTTTCCCACCCCCCCTCCCAGATTGCCCACATCCAGTAGTTCCTCTAACATTATGTGACTCCAAGTCCACAGGTATGTTGTCATCTCCTTGCAGAGGAAGTTCTTTACCTGTAGGTGTCGCAGTTTGTTCCTGTTGGGTAGTTGTAGTTTTTCTGTCAGTTCTTTTAAGGCCGCTAGCCTGTCCTCTGTATGGAAGTCCCTAACAGTCAGCGTCCCCCTGTCCTGTTAAGAGGTGGCGTCTAGCATGGCTGCCGCAAATTTGTGGTTGCAGCAGATGAGGGCTACAGTGGACATTTCAGTTACGCCAAAGTGCTGTCTCATTTCATTCCAGGTTTGGAGTGTGGCTACCACCACAGGGCTTGTTGAGTGTTTGGCTGGCAGGGATGGGAGTGCTGCCTTGGTGAGGGCTTGGAGGGTCGTCCCTGTACAGAAGTTCTCTTCCATCCTCGCCCATTTCATTTCTGGTCTTTCACCCATCCCCTCACACTCTTTCTGCAGTGGCTGCCCAGTGGTAGTATTGTAGGTTTGGGAGGGCCAGACTTCCCCCATGATTCTTTTTCTGTGAAGGACCTTTTTTGGGGATCCTTGGGTTCTTCCACCCCCACACACTAAGGCAATAATCATTTTGTCAACCGAGTTAAAGAAAGCCTTGGGATGTAGATTGGTGTGGATCTGAACTGGAAGAGGAACCTGGGCAGCATGTTCATCTTGATGACCTGCACCATCCCCACTAGGGAGAGCAGGAGTGTGTCCCATCTCTGTAGGTCTTTTTTTACTTTGTCTGCCAGACTGGCCAGGTTCCACTTGTGGATCCGTGTCAAGTTGTGGGCAATATATCTCCAATCCTGCTCTTCCCCCCAAGTCATCAGGGCGCAGCAGTTGCTTCAAAAATGTGTATTCCAGTAGCTTGCGGAACACTACTCTTTTCACACACAGTCCCACACCTGCATATACCTAAACTCACTGCCCCTCAGGAGTTCAAACCTCTCCCGCAGCTCGCCCAGTCCTGCAAACTACCCCTCCACAAACATATCCCTAACCCACTCCAACCCTGCCTCCCTTCACTTCCCAACAGCCCATCAATCTCCCCGGCTTGATCCTGTGGTTCCCTCACAGTGGCGTCAGCACTGACGTTCTTTCAAGCGCCTCCTCAACTGGTTCCACACACTGGCCATCGATTGCATCACCGGGCTCCCTGTATATTTCCCCAGAGTCAACATGGCCCTCAGACTGGATCCCCTACAGGACACCTCTCCCAACCTGACCCACTCCACCGCACCACCATCACCCCACCTTATCCCCACCTTATTCGCTGTCCAGTAATATTGCAGCAGTTTCGAGAGTGCCAATCCTCTTTTCTGTGTCTGCCTCTGAAACAGAGCCCTCTTCATCCTCTATGCCTTCCCCGCCCATATAAACTCTGAGATCAGTCCATCCATCCTCCGTAAAAAGGCCTTGGGGAGAAAGATTGGGAGAAAAATGACAGGAACCGTGGCAGCACATTCATCTTCATCACCTGCGTGTTAAGGAATCGGTTAAGAAACATTCCAATTAGATACCTCATTGATCCAATAATTGGCACTGATATGCAAAGAGGCTACAGGTGGCCTTGGGAGCATGTGATATGATGACAGAGTTTGGTGCTGAGTATGTTCAAAGGAAAAAAATAAAGATGCTTGGGAAAAGGAGCAGAACTGTTCGCTTGCATGTGTTTTTGAGTTTCTTGTAATTTTGTTTTCACCAAATTATTTATTTTCTCCAAGGAAGGGGGGGGACTGTTAAGGAATGGGTTAAGAAACATTCCTTAACAGTCTCCCCTTCCTTGCAGAAAAGAAAATAATAATTTGGTGAAAACAAAATTACAAGAAACTTAAAAACACACGCACTGCACCCTCCTTGCCAGTGCCAAGTGTAACGTTTGCCACCTCTAAAATCCCCCTTAACGTCCTCCACTAACTCTGTCAATTTCCACCTGTGTATCGTGGCCCAGTACAGTGTTACCTGAATCCCCAAATACTTAAATCTCTCTCTAGCTACCTTAAAACGGTAGTACCCCTAAATTGGTCTCCTGTCCTGCCGCATTCACCAAAAACACCTCGCTCTTCCTAATGTTCAACTTATACCTGGAGAAGGCACCGAACCCCTCTAACAGGCCCATGATCCTGCCCATACTCTCCAGTGGATCCGACACTAAAAACAACAGATCGTCTGCGAACAACAACACCTGGTGCTCCCTGCCAAAGGTTCAATCGCCAATGCGCATGCAATGGTGACAGTGGGCACCACTGCCTCATTCTCAAAGTCCGCTGAACTCATCTCGTTCGCACACGCGCTTGCCACCCAGGATGCATACAAAAGATACACCCACGTCACAAACATCGGCCCAAACCCAGACCTTCTCAAAATTTCAAACAAGTAGAATCATAGAATCCCTACAGTACAGAAAGAGGTCATTTGGCACTTTGAGTCTATATCAACCCTTTGAAGACCACCCTACCTAGGCCTAATGCCCCACCTTGTAACTTCACCCTAAGCAATTTTGCATGTTCAACCCACCTAACCTGCACATCTTTGGACTGTGGGAGAAACTGGAACACCCGGCGATAACCCACGCAGACACGGAAGAAAGTGCAAACTCCACATCGACATTTACCAAAGGTGGGAATCAAACCAGGTCCCTGGCGTTTTGAGGTTGCAGTGCTATCTATTGCGCTACCATGCTGCCACGGGTACCTCCACTCCAACCAGCCAATGGCCTTCTCCGCATCCATAGAAACGGATTCATAACAACATTTAACAACCTCCTGATGTTACTGGAGAGCGGCCTACCCTTCACACTACCCGTTTGATCCTCATTGACCACCCCTGGCACACACCCCTCCATCCTACCCACCAACACCTTCGCTAATACTTTCAAGTCTGTATTCAAAAACAGGTTGGGCCTGTATGATCCAAACTCCAGTGGACTCTTCGGGCTCTGTGTAATTGACGTCTATGTCAGCGTCTCTGGCAACTCCCCTCTCCGCCGCCTCCCTAAACATCTCAGCAGATGAGGGACCAACTCTGTCGCAAACAGCTTATAAAGCTCCGTTGCAAAGCCGTTCCATCCCGGAGCCTTCCCTGACTGCATCACCCTGAAATATTTATCACCTCCCTCAGCCCCAGAGGCTCCTCCAATGACTGCCTCTTCTCTTCCTCCAACTCTGGGAACTCCAACTCAAGAATCTTCTCCCCTGGCTCGGGCTTGTACAACTTATCATAATGCCTCTCTACACCTCATTTATTCTCCCTGGTATCACCTCTCCATTCTCCTAGCCTGCTGCACACTCCTCCCGGTCTGCTTCGCAGTGATCCTGACCTACTTCACACTCACAGCTGGCCCCATTCACCTGTCTTCCCTGTTTTCACTGACCTGTATTGGCTCCAGGTCAATTATGTCTTGATTTTAAGATGTTCATCGTTGTTTTCAAATTCCTACAGAGCATTAACCCTTCTTCTTTTTATAATCTCCTCCAACTCAGCCCTCTGAGATAATGTGTGCTCCTCTAACTCTGGCCTTTTATGCATTTCACATATAATTGTCTACCATTGGTGGCTGTGCCTTCAGTTGCCTGAACCACAAGCTCTGGAATTGCCTGCCTTATTACATTGCCTCGCTACCTCACTTTCCTCCTTTATGTCCAAAAATTTGGTCATTTGTTCCAGTATGTCTTTATGTAACTTGATGTCATACTTTGTTTTGTAATGCTTCTGTTAAGCACCTTGGGCTATTTTATTATGTTAAATGTGCAATATAAATACAGGTTCTTAGCATCTTTTTTGAACTTGTCTTTGATATTGGTGCTACCATCAAGGCGTAGTGTTTTCTGTCCATCCCTAATTGCCCTTCAGGAAGGTGGTGGTGAATTGTTTCTTAAACTGTTGCAGTTCATGTGATTGTGACCACTTGTGTTGTAAATCTTCCGAGGTTTCCACGTTTCATTTTCAGTAACTTCGACTACAAGAATGACTCACTGGAATACAGTATTCGTTGGCCAGCCGGAATTGTGGATGTGGCAGTAACTGACTCACTTCACACTTGGAACTCATAGTATCCAGGACAATGAAACAACAATGATTTTGCTTGCGTATATGTGCTTTATAAATGACAGCTTATGATTCTCTGGCCCTGTTTCTTCTGTCGGTGAGAACACGAGCAGTGATGTACCCACACTGCCTTGTAACTCCAGGAGTAAACCCAGTTCCAGTTTATGTTGCTATACACAGGGCTGTGGCCCTGAGCATTAGTAATACTTAAATCCTGGGCTCAAAACTAATGTTCCTTTTTTTTTGCTGCTTTTGTCCTGCTTGCAATATGAGGGTGGCACGGTAGCACAAGTGCTTAGCTCTGTGGCTTCACAGTGCCAGGGTCCCAGGTTCGATTCCCCGCTGGGTCACTGTCTGTGCGGAGTCTGCACGTTCTCCCCGTGTCTGCGTGGGTTTCGTCTGGGTGCGCCGGTTTCCTTCCACAGTCCAAAGACGTGCAGGTTAGGCGGATTGACCATGATAAATTGCCCGTAGGTTATTGGGTTACGGGGATAGGGTGGAAGTGAGGGCTTAAGTGGGTCGGTACAGACTCGATGGGCCGAATGGCCTCCTTCTGCACTGTGAGGGACAGGAGTTTTGGAATAATCTGATTCTTCTTCCTGTTGCCTCATTGGTGGATGACTCCGAAGAGATTTGTTACAATCAGCAACTTTACCACAATTAGAGAGAGAATGACTGAAACAAAGAAACAATTGAAACCATACTCCTGATGGTCCATGGCCCATCTCTCTCAGCCCAAAACGTTTGGAAATCACAGCTGGAAACACATTACATGCAGAGACCACCTTCAAAGGCAGCAGCATTTCATTACTCACCATACTCTTGGGAAACCCTATCAGTTAGGTCACAATCTGTGGGCCAGTTTAAAATGAGATGGTGGCTGTATTTACATAGATTGGACAACACAGGACAGGCTGGACAGTCCCAACAGGGCTCTGCTAGCGTTTAAACTGCACACTAACCTCCTGCCACACGACTTCACCTAATGTATTCATATGTTCTTTCATTCCTTTCTCAGTATGTACTTATCTAACCTTCCCTTAGTGCATACGTGCTGTGATGTGTGGTGGAGGATTCTTTATTTACTCCAGAAAGTATTGAAAACCAACTCCTGAATCTACACTGTCCAGCTCAGAAGTGATTTGGGTGGTTGTCCTTCCCCTTTGTTAGTGAACTCCCCACAGTTAAAAGAAATGGACAACTTTCTGATCTGATTGTCCATTAATGCTGGCAGCTGTTTACTTTTTTTAAAAAAAGGCTCCACTGTGAAACTCCCTAGATTATCATGTGAAGGTTTCTATTGGACCTATAAATTCAGAAATATTTGACCGGGCATTTATCGTTTTATAAAAATGTGTGAGGAATTCACAGAGCATTCCTAAATATTCAATGCTGCAGTGTTCCGTTTGACTTACAAGGAGGTTGTCACTATTTTGGAGAGGGAGGGAGCCATTTTTGTGGAACAGGTGAGATATGGTTGGTTAGCATATTGTGTTGAGTTGTGAGCCTATTACAAAGTCACACTCAGTGGCTTTCAATGAAATACTGTTCTGTTATCTTTCGGTAACTCGAGAAATGCCCTGGGTCAGTTTCCAGTCTGTTCAGAGTTCATAGAATCATAGAACCCCTACGGTACAGAAAGAAGCCATTCGGCCCATCGAGTCTGCACCGGCCATTAGAACGACCACCCTACCTAGGCTCCATCCTCTGCCCTATAACCTCACCCTAAAGGGCAATTTAGTTTCTCCAATCTACATAATCTGCACATATTTGGACTGTGGGAGGAAACCGGCACACCCAGAGGAAACCCACGCAGACATGGGGGAAATGTGCAAACTCCACACAGACAGTCACCCGAGGTTGGAATCGAACCCAGGTCCCTGGTGCTGTGAGGTAGCAGTGCTAATCACTGCAGCAAAGTTAACTCGGTTCATAGAAACAGGAGTCACCATTTAGTCCCATTAGCCTGTTCACGACTGATTTGCAACCTAATTTGATATTCCTGCCTTAATCTCTGCTTAGAAGTAATAATTGATCAGCACCAGTTACCATTCGTGGAAGAGTTCTAAACTTTTACCACCCTTTATTGAAGTTTATCCTAATTTTACTCCTGAAAGGTCTTGTTCTAATTTTAAGACGCTGACTCAAGTACTAAACTCAGCAACCAGCAGAAAATGTTTATATTTTAAACTCCAATTGCTCCCCTCAGAGCTTTCCAGGGAACACAATCCTATTTTGTATAATGTCTCCTTTTAATTAACCCATGGAGTCCAGATGCTATTCTGGTTAATCTACACGGCACTCTCCAAGGCCTGTTTATCCTTCCGAAGGTATGGTGCCCAGAATTATTCCAGGTCCTGTCTAACCAGGCTGGAGCATAATCACTACTACCTTGTATTCCAGTCCTCTGAAATCAACGTCAGAATTCCATTTGCCTTTTTGTTGATTATTTTCTGCAACAGTTTGTGATATTTGATGATCATTGTACCTAGACCGCAAAGTGTCTTTAATCCCTCAAGGTTTTTAGCTTTTCAATATTTAGAAAGTACCCTGTTATGTTCGATTTAGCTCCAAAGTGGATGACCTTGCATTTGCTCACAGTTTTGGTCATTCAATTAACCTATCAAAATCTCGTAATTTTATGCATCTGTCTACACTGCCTCATATATTACAGTGCCTCATATTTTTGTCTTATCAGCAAATTTGGATATTTGGCTCTCTTTCCCACCATCATGGAAAGTTGGAGGTCCTGCAGAGAATTAATGATGTGTTGGTCTTTATTACAAAGGAATTGAGTGTACAAGAGTTTTTTTAAAAATCTACACTTGTACGGGGCTTTGGTGAGACCACATTTTAGAGTGCTGTGCAGTTTTGATTTCCCTAAGGGAGAATATACGTACCTAGGAGGCAGTACAGCGAAGATTCACTAGATTGGTCCCTCGAATGAGAGGGTTATCTTTTAATGAGAGGCTGAGTAAATTGAGCCATACAGTTCCGAACAATGAGAGGTGATTTCATTGAATGAGGCTTAAAGGGTGGACAGAATGGTCACTTCCCTTGGCTGAGGAATCTATTATATGGGAACACAATCTCAGGCTAGGTGTCAATTATTTAGGTAATGAAAGGGTAGATGGAGAGAAACTATCTCATTGGTGGAAGGATCAAGAATCAAAGAATACAGATTTAAGGTAATTGGCAAAATAAGCATTAGCAATTTGAGGAAAAACCTTTTCACAAAGCGAGTATTAAGATCTGGAATGCATTACCTGAGAGTGCGGTGGAGGCAGATCAATCAAGGCTTTCAAGAGGGAATTGGATTATTATCTGAAAAGGAAGAATGTGCAGGGTAATGGGGAGAAGGCGAGGGGACTGGCACTAAGTGAATTGCTCTTTTAGAGAGCCAGCACAGACCAACAGGCCGATGGCCTCCTTCTGTGTTGTAACCGTCTATGATAATGAAGTTGAGTGCATAATTTACTAGGTTATGCTAAAGATATAAGATACTTGCTAACAAAGGAAAATAAGTATTTCACCCAATGGTTTATTATATGGCTTGTTTGCCCTTGAATGGATCTTGAAAATGTTTGCTTTTCAATTTACTTAGGTACGAGCCTGTGGGACATACCATCTCAGTCCATCTTTACTTCTACGATGACCGATTCCAAGGTTATTTAGTGATGCAACAAGTTAAAAATGTGACTTCAGGCCAGAAGGAGACTCTGGAGAGCTGGGTGGTACCTCGTTCCATGCTGCACCTGCCAAATATTGGCCCAACACTTGACCGACTCCAGAACCTGGAGGTAACCAGGCCTGGCCTGCACTGCCATGGACTGAATCAAGACACTTACTTTGTGTGAATTTGTGCTCTCGAGTTCAGGGTAGTTGCTGCTTGGGAATGGAAAACATACTGTTCCCAACGCCCAGTGTTGAGGATCCATTGTTGATACTGTTGTGTTTCACAACAGCATGGTTGGAGTAAGCATATTAGTGATAGAGTACACACAACAAACTTTATTCATATACAGCATGAGTGATCAACCTATGCTGTATGCAGAATGTTTTTTTGGTATTTTTATCTTTTCACCCCTCCAACGAATAATGAAAACCATGCTGCTTTATACACTGTACTTTGTCTATAGCAAAGGTACATGTCACAGATATAACTTCATGATGTATCTGTCTCTGAATCGTTGGAAAGCAATCTCTTTGCCTAAACAATACTTCTCCAGTTACAGCCTAGCCTGTGAGCCCAAAAATATCATGTGTTTTCCTGCTTTCTATTGATTAATGAATCCAAAATCCATATTAATATATTGCCCCCAATCCCAATAGCTACAAATTTTATAATTACCTCCTGTGACACATTGAATACTTTTTGACAATCCAAATACATCATATCTGCTGGTTTCCCTTATCACTTCTAGCAGTTAGTTCCTCAGGAAAAAAACTAATTTCACAAGCACAATTTCCCTTTCATAGATCCTTAAAGACTATGCCCCATTGTATTATGATTTCCAAAGTGCTCTGTTACCATGTTCCTAATACTAGCATTTACCCTATTGGTATCAGCCTGTTTATTTTTCCTGCTAAACTGGAGGGTGACATTGCCTCTTTTCGATCCCATTGGATTGCAGCTCCGCTCCTACTTGTCTTTACCACGCCTGAACTTTACATTTCTGGTCAGGATTTCCGATCCCAGCTTCTTCAGAAGTATAAAGTATGCCTTCAATGGAACAGCTTCCTCATAGCACTGGATCGTTGGGACAAACAATTCATTCCCCAGTTACTGATGTATTCCGAAATGGAGGGCGCAGAAAACAGGAAAATACAGGCCAGTTAGCTTAGTCTGTCATCAGAAAAATGTTAAAAACTTTTATTAAAGACATGTCAGTACAGCGCTTAAATTCAAGACAATCAGGCAGAATCAATGTGGTTTTTTGAAAGGAAATCATGCTCAATTAACTCATTAGTATTCTTTGAAGAAGTAACATGTGCTGTGTATAAAGGGGAACCTATGGCTCTTCCGGTGGCGGCTATGAAGGAGTAAGTTGCACATCTGGTGGCTCCCGCTCGGGTTGGACTTTTGGACCTTTTCCCCTGAGTTTTTACCGGACTTGATTTGAAAAATCGATGACAGAGGCAATTGGGTACTGGATTCCCACATTGGTGCATGGAGAGGAGGACTAGAAGTGCTCGTAAAGGCAGAAACAGACGGACAGAGAAGGCTTGGGCTGAAGCTGCAGGGGGAGACAGCATGGTGGACGACCAGAGCTCTGGCTTGTCAACCCAGCGGTCAACGGAGCACCTGATGCAATTTATCCAGGAGGGCTTCGCCAAGCAGAAGCGGGACTGCTTGGACCCTATTAAAGAGTTAATTGCGCGGCTGGAGCTTAGACTGGATGCCCAAAATTAGGCGATCCAGAAAGTAGAGAAGGCACTGGCTGACCAAAAGAAACACCAAACAGCAGTGGAGCTGGAGGTGGAGATGCTGAGAGACCAGCAGAAAAGGCTCCTGGAGCAGGTGGAGGATCTAGAGAATAGGTCCCGCCTGCAGGACTTGAGAATCATTGGGCTCCCGGAGGGGTCCGAAGGAGCGGACGTTTGGGCATACATAGTGGACATGTTCGAGAAGCTGGTGGGGATGGGGCATTCTCCCGACCCTTGGAGGTAGACAGGGCTCACGGTGCGCTCGCGAGGAAACCGCGAATGGGAGATCCCCCGAGGGCAATGGTGGTGAGATTCCACAGATATTTGGAAAAAGAGCGTATTTTACAGTGGGCCAAGCAGACACGGAGCTGCAATTCGGAGAATAGTATCCTGCGGGTCTACCAGGACCCGAGTGTGGAGGTGGCCAGGAGAAGAGCAGGATCTAACCAGATCAGATCGACCCTTTTCAAGAAAAAGGTGAAGTTCGGACTGCTGTATCCAGCCTGTCTCTCGGTTACGTGCGAGCAGCAACATTTTTATTTCGAGTCACCTGAGGAAGTGCTGGACTTCGCGAAAAGGAAAGGACTGGTGGCGGACTGAGAACTTTTGACCTTTGCTGCAACGTTCATGTTTAAAAAAAGTTTCTCGTTTTTTGTTTTTGTTTTGTGGTCGCTATTTGTAATGCCTTCTCTACTGATTTGGGGCCAGTTGCAGAGCTGAGTGAGTTAAAGTTTACATTTGCACTGTTGGGGGATGGAGGTGTGTTTGTTCAGATGCTGGATCTCTTGCTTGCTCTTTTCTTTGTTTTTTTTTTTTTTTAAATAATTTTTATTGAAAGAGTTTTTCCATACAAACATTTACCCCTACTAATTTTTAAATTATTTACAACACAATCCCTCTAGGCAAATGTCCCTCCCTCGCCCGCCCTCTCGCGCGCAACCAGTCCTCCCCCCCCCCCCCCCCCCAGGCAACCTTAACAAACAAGGCAGCCTACAGTTTCAGACATGAGCAGCGAGCAGACTTGCCCGCGTTACAGTCGTGCATGTCCCCCCCCGACCCTTGCTGCCCCCCCCCCCTCCCCCCCCCCCCTCCCTCCCCTCCCTCCCTCCCCCCCTCCCCCCCCCCCCCCCCCCCCCGGGTTGCTGCTGCCACGACCCCGAACGTCTATCTCTGATCTAAAAAGTCAAGGAAAGGTTGCCACCGCCTGGAGAATCCCTGTACCGACCCTCTCAGGGCAAATTTGATCCTTTCTAGCTGAATATAGCTAGCCATATCGTTAATCCAAGTTTCAACGCTTGGAGGCCTCGCGTCCTTCCATTGAATTAATATCCTTCGTCGAGCCACTAGGGATGCAAAGGCCAGTATTCCGGCCTCCCTAGCCTCCTGTACCCCCGGTTCTACCCCGACCCCAAAGATCGCAAGCCCCCATCCTGGTTTGACCCTGGACCCCACCACCTTCGACACCGTCCTTGCCACCCCCTTCCAGAACCCTTCCAGCACCGGACATGCCCAGAACATATGCACATGGTTCGCTGGGCTTCCCAGACATCTGACACACCTGTCCTCACCCCCAAAGAACCGGCTCATCCTTGTCCCCGTCATGTGAGCTCTATGCAGCACCTTAAATTGAATGAGGCTCAGCCTCGCACACGAGGAGGAAGAATTGACCTTCTCCAGTGCATCCGCCCACGTCCCGTCTTCTATCTGCTCTCCCAGCTCCCCTTCCCACTTGGCTTTCAGCTCCTCCCCTGATGCTTCTTCCGCCTCCTGCATTATCTTGTAGATGTCTGATATCTTCCCCCCTCCGACCCAGACCCCCGAGAGCACCCTATCACTCGCCCCCTTACTGGGGAGCAGGGGGAACCCCTCCACCTGCCGTCTAGCAAATGCCTTCACTTGTAAATATCTGAACATGTTTCCCGGGGGGAGCTCAAACTTCTCCTCCAGCCCTCCCAGGCTCGCAAACCTCCCCTCTATAAACAGGTCCTTCAGCTGCCGTATGCCCACCCTGTACCAGCTCTGAAATCCCCCGTCGATGTTCCCCGGGATGAATCTATGGTTCCCTCTTATTGGCGCCGCCAACAGACCTCCCATTTCCCCCCTATGTCGCCTCCACTGCCCCCATATCTTGAGGGTGGCCGCCACCACCGGGCTTGTGGTGTACCTCGTGGGGGGGAGCGGCCATGGTGCCGTTACTAGGGCCCCCAGGCTTGTGTTGCCACAGGACGCCCTCTCCATTCGTTTCCAAGCTGCCCCCTCCCCTTCCATCATCCACTTGCGCACCATTGACACATTTGCCGCCCAGTAGTACCCCGAAGATTGGGTAGTGCCAGCCCTCCACTGTCCCTACTTCGCTCCAAAAAGACCCTCCTCACCCTTGGGGTGCCATGCGCCCACACGTAGCTCATGATGCTACTCGTCACCTTTTTGAAGAAGGCCCTAGGGAGGAAGATGGGCAAGCACTGAAATAAAAACAAGAACCTTGGGAGGACCGTCATTTTGATTGACTGCACCCTCCCCGCCAGCGACAACGGTACCATGTCCCACCTCTTAAATTCCTCCTCCATCTGTTCCACCAGCCTGGAAAAGTTCAACTTGTGGAGGGTCCCCCAGTTCCTTGCCACCTGCACCCCTAAGTACCTAAAGCTCTTTCCTGCTCGCTTGAAGGGGAGTCTCCCAATACCCTCTCCCTGGTCCCCCGGGTGTATCACAAAAACCTCGCTTTTGCCCAAATTTAGTTTGTACCCCGAAAAGTCCCCAAACTCTGCTAATAGTTCCATTATCTCCGGCATTCCCCCTTCTGGGTCTGCCACGTACAGCAGTAGATCATCCGCATACAGCGATACTCGATGTTCCTCCCCTCCCCTAGTCAGTCCTCTCCACCCCCCTGAGCCCCTCAGTGCCATCGCCAACGGTTCAATCGCCAGTGCGAAAAGTAGGGGGGATAGGGGACATCCCTGCCTGGTCCCTCGGTGGAGCCCGAAATACTCCGACCTCCTCCCGTTTGTCACTACACTCGCCGTCGGGGCCGAGTAGAGCAGCTTCACCCACTTAATAAAGCCTTCCCCAAACCCAAACCGTTCCAACGTCTCCCACAGGTACTCCCACTCCACCCTATCGAATGCCTTCTCCGCGTCCAGCGCTACCACTATCTCAGCCTCCCCCTCCACTGCCGGCATCATAATTACATTCAGCAATCTCCGCACGTTCGTGTTGAGCTGCCGCCCCTTCACGAACCCCGTCTGGTCCTCATGGATTACCCCTGGCACACAATCCTCTATTCTAGCTGCCAGGATCTTTGCCAGCAACTTGGCATCCACGTTCAGAAGCGAGATAGGCCTGTAGGACCCGCACTGCACGGGGTCTTTATCCCGCTTCAATATCAGGGAGATCAGAGCCTGCGACATTGTCGGGGGCAGAACCCCCCCCCTCTCGCGCCTCATTAAAGGCTCGTACCAGTACCGGTCCCACCAAGTCCACATTTTTCTTATAGAATTCCACCGGGAACCCATCTGGCCCCGGCGCCTTCCCCGCCTGCATCTGACCTATTCCCTTGACTAGCTCCTCTAGCCCTATTGGCGCCCCCAGCCCTTCTACCAGCCCCTCCTGGACCCTTGGGAACCTCAATTTGTTTAGGAAGTCCTCCATTCCCCCTCTCCTCGTCGGCGGCTCAGACCGATACAACTCCTTGTAAAAATCCCTGAAGACCCCGTTCACTTCTTGCCCCTTCTGCACTACCTTCCCGCCCCTCTCCTTCACTCCCCCAATCTCCCTAGCCGCATCTCGTTTGCGAAGCTGGTGTGCCAGCATCCTGCTCGCCTTTTCCCCATACTCATAAACCGCGCCCTGTGCCCTTCTCCACTGCGTCTCTGCCTTCCTGGTGGTCAGCAGGTCGAACTTGACCTGCAGGCTGCGCCGTTCTCCCAGCAGCCCCTCCTCTGGTGCCTCCGCATATCTCCTATCCACTTCCAATAGCTCCCCCACCAGCCTCTCCCTCTCCTGCCTCTCCTTTCTTTCTCTGTGCGCCCTTATGGAGATCAGCTCTCCCCTGATCACTGCCTTCAGGGCCTCCCAGACCATCCCCACCTGCACCTCACCCGTGTCATTCAAGTCCAGATAGCTCTCAATGCTCTTCCGGACCCTTTTACACACCTCGTCGTCCGCTAACAGCCCCACATCCAGCCGCCACAGCGGGCGCTGGTCCCGCGCCTCCCCCATTTCCACATCCACCCAATGTGGTGCATGATCAGAGATCGCAATGGCCGAGTACTCAGCTTCCCGTACCCTCGGGATCAGCCCCCTGCTCAACACGAAGAAATCGATTCTGGAGTACACTCTATGGACGTGGGAGAAAAAGGAATACTCCCTCGCCCTCGGCCTACCAAACCTCCATGGGTCTACTCCTCCCATCTGCTCCATGTACCCCCTCAGCACTTCTGCCGCTGCCGGCCTCCTATTGGTCCTTGAGCTCGATCTGTCTAGCCCGGGGTCCAGCACTGTGTTAAAGTCCCCCCCCATGATCAAGCCCCCTGCCTCCAGTCCCGGAATGAGGCCCAATAGGCGCCTCATAAAACCCGCGTCATCCCAGTTCGGGGCATATACGTTGACCATCACCACTTTCTCCCCCTGCAGCTTACCCTTCACCATCACATACCTACCCTCCTTATCCGCCACCACCTCCTCCGCCACGAACGACACCCTCTTTCCCACCAGAATCGCCACCCCCCGGTTCTTTGCGTCCAATCCAGAGTGGAACACCTGTCCCACCCACCCCCTTCTCAGGCGAACCTGGTCCACTACCTTCAAATGGGTCTCCTGTAACATTGCTACATCAGCCTTCAGTCCCTTCAGGTGTGAGAATACCCTTGATCTCTTGACCGGCCCATTCAACCCCCTCACGTTCCAAGTGATCAGCCGGGTCGCGGGACGACCCGCCCCCCTCCCCTGCCGATTAGCCATGTCCTGTTCCCTGCTCGCCCCGGGTCGACCCTCCCCTTCTGACCCGCTCCCCATGGCGATGTCCCCCTCCCCCCACCTCTCCAGTCCTCCACTTCTCGTTTCTGGTCTTTTCAGCAGCAACCCGGTGTCCCTCCCTAACCCCCCTCCCCCCCCAGGCTAGGACCCCTCCTAGCCGCGATGTACCCTCCATTGTACTCCCGTAAGTCAGCTGGTTCACGCTGACCCGGCTGCTCCTGCCACACTCCGACTCCCCCCGGCTCGGGGGGGGGGGGCCTCCCCCCCTTGCCACTCCTCCCTGGCCCCGCTCCAGCGCGGGAAAGGTCGCCATTGCTAGCCACGCCCCGCACTCCTCCCCTCCCCCCTCCTCTGCCCCACGCGCGGGAAAACAGAGGAAAGCCCGCGCTTTCGCCCTGCCACACCCCACCCCGCCATCTTCAGTTCCACCCCCGTCCCCGTCCATGCCTGTAAAGAACCCCCCCTAGGAGCCCATATCCCCGATCTGCTCTCCCCCCCCCGTCCCGCCTCCCCAACTTAACATTATAAATAACAGATAAATAACAAATAACAATGTACTTAACAGTCGCCCTCTACCAAACAGCATAAATAACCATAAATAACCATGAATAACCACAATAACAATAACTAAGGGAAGTTGGCAAAGGGGGAAAAAACCTCAGAAGAAAAACCACAGCAAGAGTTCAAAATCCAAACAAAGAATTCAGCTGAAAGTACCCGAGCGGCCAAGGCCGCCAAGTATCCCCTGGGTCTAATTCGAGTCCAGTTTCTCTTCCTGTACAAAGGCCCACGCCTCCTCTGGGGACTCAAAATAGTGGTGTTGGTTCCTGTAGGTGACCCACAAGCGCGCTGGCTGCAGCATTCCGAACCTGATCCGTTTTGCATGTAGCACCGCCTTCGTCCGGTTGTACCGGGCCCGCCGCTTTGCCACCTCCGCACTCCAGTCCTGGTAGACCCTCACCGTCGAATTCTCCCACTTGCTGCTCCTTTCCCTCTTGGCCCACTCCAGCACTCTTTCACGGTCACTGAGTCGCTGGAACCGCACCAGCACCGCCCTCGGGGGCTCATTTGCTCTTGGCCTCCTAGCCATGACCCTGTAGGCCTCTTCCAGCTCCAGGGGCGAAGGGACGGCCCCTGCCCCCATCAGGGAGCTCAGCATTTCTGCTACATATCCCGGGAGGTCTGACCCCTCCAGGCCTTCTGCCAGGCCCAAGATCCTCAGGTTCTTCCGCCTCATTCGGGTATCCAGCTCCTCAAAACGGCTCTGCCATTTCAGGTGGAGTGCCTCGTGCACCTCTACCTTTCCCACGAGGACCGTGGCCTCCTCCTCCCTCGCAGTCATCTCCTGTTGCAGCTCCCGAATCGACGCCTCTTGGGTCGCCTGGGCTCCCATCAGCCTGGTGGTCGTCGCATTCATTGACTCCAAGAGCTCCATTTTCAGCTCCGTAAAGAAGCGCAGGAGAGCGGCCTGCTGCTCCTCCGCCCATTTCCTCCATTCCTCGGGTGCACCACCGGCCGCCATTTTGGTCTTCTTCCCCCGCTTTTTTTTGGGAGCTGCTGTTGCTCTCTTTACCACCCCACTCCGGGTACCGACCATAAAGTTGGTCTGGTTCTCTTCAGGGAGCCTTCCCCCACCGGGATTTGTCCTTACAGCGCCGTTGGGGCCCTCCAATCGGCCCGAAAACACCTTTGTAGCAGGAGCAGCCAAACGTGCGACTTAGCTGGTCATAGCCGCAACCGGAAGTCCCTCTTTTCTTTGTTTAGCAGGGGTTTTTTCTGTCGGGCAATTGTGTTGGGAGTATTTGTCATTTGAATATGTGTGTATGAGTGGTGTGGAAGGTGGAGAGGGAACAATAAGTCGGAGAATGTCACTTATTGACAAGGGTGGGGCCACCAAGCTAGCTGGGCGGGCTAGCTCACGGAAGTAGTGGGGGGTGAACAGATTTAGGCTTATCAAAGGGGTCGATTTACATTGTGCTGTCACTGGGGGGGTGGGGTGAGGTGAGGGGGGAAATGTTCTGCTGACGAGGGAGGGACTGTTGCTGAGGCACAGAGAGGAGGTCAGGGGCAGAGGCTGCCTGGGGACTGGCTGGTGGAGGCGTGGGGCGCGGCTGGAGACTGGCCCAAGAAAGATGACGGCTGATCGGCGAAGGGGGGGAGGGGGATGAGCCCCCGCAACTAGGCTGATCACCTGGAATGTTCGAGGGCTAAATGGGCCGGTCAAGAGGGCACGCGTGTTTGCGCATTTGAGAGGACTGAAGGCGGACGTGGTAATGCTGCAGGAGACGAACCTTAGAGTAGCTAACCAGATTAGATTAAGGAAAGGTTGGGTTGGACAGGCTTTTCACTCTGGAATGGGCTTGAAGACTAGAGGGGTCACGATCCTGATCAACAAGCGGGTGGTATTTGAGGCGGGAAGAATAGTTTTGGATGTGGGAGGCCGGTACATTATGGTCAGTGGGAAATTGGAGGGGGTGCAGGTGGTACTAGCAAATGTGTATGCGCCAAATTGGGACGATGTGGAGTTTATAAAGAGAATGCTGGGGAAGATACCGCACCTGGATTCTCATACATTGATCATGGGAGGGGACTTCAACACAGTTATTGACCCTGGTTTAGACAGGTCAAGCTCAAAAACGGGCATGGCAAAGGAACTAAAAGGGTTCATGGAGCAGGTGGGGTGTGGGGTGGGGGGGGGGGGGGGGGGGGGGGAATCAGGGATCAATGGAGATTTGGGCAGCCGAGAGTGAAGGAGTTCTCCTTCTACTCACACATGCATAAAGTGTTCTCCCGGATCGATTTCTTAATTTTGAGCAGGGCCTTACTAACGGGGGTGGTGGACACGGGGTACTTGCCGATCACAAGCTCAGACCATGCTCCGCACTGGGTTGACCTACAGGTTAGTAAAGACAGTAACCAGCGCCCACGCTGGAGCTGACGAAGAGGTGTGCGGGCGGCTGAGGAAAAGTATTCAGAACTACCTGGAAGTCAACGACACGGGGGAAGTTTCGGCAGCGGTGGTCTGGGAAGCATTGAAGGCGGTGGTTAGAGGGGAGCTGATCTCGATACGGGCCCAAAGGGAGAAGGTAGACAGGGCAGAGATGGACCGACTGGTAAAGGAGATACTACAGGTCGGCAGGAGCTTTGCGGAGACCCCAGAGGCAGGACTTTTAATGGAACGGCGGAGGCTACAGGCGGAGTTCAGCTTGTTCACCACAGAGAGGGCGGTTCAGCAGCTGAAAAAGGCGAAGGGGGTGATTTGAGTATGGAGAGAAGGCCAGCAGAATGCTTGCACAGCAGCTTAGAAAGAGGGAGGCAGCCAGGGAGATAGGGAAAGTAAATGACGGAGATGGGAACGTGGTTGGAGACTCGGCAGGAGTGAATAAGGCGTTTAAGGAGTTTTACAGTAGGCTGCATGAGTTGGAACCCCCACCGGGGCCGAAGGGGATGAGGGTCTTCCTAGGGGGGCTGAATTTCCTGAAGGTGGACGAGGAGCTGGTAGAAGGGCTGGGGGCCCCGATCAGGATGGAAGAGATGATGGAGGGCCTGAAGGCCATACAGTCGGGTAAAACTCCAGGACCAGACGGGCACGCAGTGGAGTTCTATAAAACGTTCTCTGGGATACTGGGGCCGTTGTTGATGAGGACATTCAATGAGGCAAGGGCGAGAAGGGTGCTTCCCCCGACGATGTCACAGGCCACGATTTCGGGGGAGTGGAACACAGAGTCTCGCTTTACGCAGCCGACCTACTCCTGTATGTATCGGACCCAGCAGAGGGGAGGGAAGAAATCATGAGGATTCTGGGGGAATTTGGCCAGTTTTCGGGGTATAAACTAGATATGGAGAAAAGTGAGATGTTTGCGATCCAGGTGAGGGGCGATTGGGGGAGCTGCTGTTTAGAGTGGTAGGGGGAAGCTTTAGGTATCTAGGCATCCAAGTTGCGGGAATGGGAATGTCTGCACAAGCTAACTCTGACCCGACTAGTAGACTAAATGAAGGATGATTTTTGGAGGTGGGACGCGCTCCCGCTGTCACTAGCTCGGAAGGTGCAGACGGTGAAGATAACAGTCCTCCCGAGATTCCTGTTTGTGTTCCAATGTCTCCCCATCTTTATTCCGCGGTCCTTTTATAAACGGGTCAACAAAGTGATCACTGGCTTCGTATGGGCGGGCAAGACCCCACGAGAAGGGAGGGGGATGCTTGAGCGGAGCCGGGGAGAGGGCGGGCTGGCGCTGCCAAACTTTAGTAACTACTATTGAGCGGCAAATATAGCCATGATCAGGAAGTGGATGGTGGGGGGAGGGTCGGCATGGGAGCGTGTGGAGGCGGCTTCATGTAAGGGCACCAGCTTAGGGGCGTTTATAACGGCGCCTCTGCCATTCCCGCCAGCCCCATGGTGGTGGCGGCCCTGAGAGTCTTAAGGCAATGGTGGAGGCATGTGGGATCGAGCAGAGGGAGCATCGTTTTGGTCTCCAATTTGTAATAATCACCGGTTTGCCTCGAGAAGGATCGACGGGGTTTCCGGAGATGGCAGAGGCAGGGATTGAGAGGATGGGGGATATGTTTATAGAGGGGAGCTTTCCTAGCTTGAGTGAGCTGGAGGACAAATTTGGATTGGCGAGGGAAAACTAATTCAGATACCTGCAGGTGCAGGACTTCCTATGTAGGCAGGTTTCAACCTTACCTACCACCAAGGGGGATACAGGACAGGAGAGTTTCCAGAGGGTGGGTAGGAGAAGGGACGGTCTCTGACATTTACAAGGAACTTATGGGGTCAGAGGAGACACAGACTGGAGAGCTGAAGCGCAAGTGGGAAAAGGAGTTGGGAGGAGAGTTAGAGGAGGATCTATGGGCAGACGCGTAGAGTAGAGTCAACGCGTCCACAACATGTGCCAGGCTCAGTCTGATACAATTCAAGGTTGTTCACCGGGCTCACATGACAGTTGTCTGGATGAGCAGGTTCTTTGGGGTAGAAGATAGGTGTGCAAAGTGTGTGGGAGGGCCAGCGAACCATGTCCACATGTTTTGGACATGTCCAAAGCTTAGGGGATTCTGACAGGGGTTTGCAGATGTCATATCCACGGTGTTTTAAAAAGAAGGGTGGCACCGAGTCCAGAAATAGCGATTTTTGGGATGTCAGAAGATCCGGGAGTCCAGGAGGAGAAAGAGGCAGACGTTCTTGCCTTTGTTTCCCTGGTAGCCCGGAGACGGATATTATTAGCTTGGAGGGACTCAAAGCCCCCGAAGTCGGTGACCTGGCTATCGGACATGGCTAGCTTTCTCTGTTTGGAGAAAATCAAGTTCGCCTTGAGAGGGTCAATATTAGGGTTCGCCCGGAGGTGGCAACCGTTTGTCGACTTCTTTGCAGAAAATTAATCGTCAGCAGAAGTGGGGGGTGGTTAGGTATAGCTTAGAGTAGGAGTTTAATAATAGGTGGGACCTGTAAGGGAGGAAGATGGCTTTGTCACTATGTTTGTAGATTCATGTATATTGTTTATTTTGTTTTCCCTGTAAAACCAAAAAATACCTCAATTAAATGTTTATTTAAAACAAGGGGAACCTATGGATGTACTGCACTTAGGTTTCCAAAAGACATTTGAGAAGGTGCTACATCAAATGTTATTGCGACAAAATAAAAGCTCATTTGGCATGGGTAGAAGATTGGTTCGTTAACAGGATGCAGAGTAGGCATACATGGGTTATTGTTTTGGTTGCCAAAATATAACAAATGGTGCACCACAGGGTTCAATGCTGGGGCCTCAACTTTTTACAATTTATAAAAATGACTTGGATGAAGGGATCAAAGGGTTGCCAAATTTGGTGATGGCAGAAAGTGAAGTAGGAAAGTAAATTGTGAAAATGACATACAAAGGCTGCAAAAGGATATAGATAGGTTGAGTGAATGGGTGAAGATTTGGCAAATGGAGTATAATGTGGGAAAATGTGAAATTGTATGTTTTGGCAGGAAGAATTAAAAGGAAACAGATTATCTAAATGGTGAGAGATTGCAGAAGTCTGAGATTCGGAGGGATCTGGGCATCTTAGTGCATGAATAACAAAGGGGTTGGAATGCAGGTATAGCGCGTAATTAGGAAATCTAATATAATGTTACGGATTATTGCGAGGGGAGATGGTGGCATAGTGGTATTGTTACTGGATTAGTAATGCAAAGACCCAGGGTAATGCTCTGGGATCCTGAGTTTGAATCCCACCAGGGCAGATGGTGAAATTTGAATTCAATAAAAATCTGGAATTAAAAGTCTAATGATGACCATGAAACTATTTCCGATTGTCGTTAAAAACTCATCTGGTTCACTGATGGTCTTCAGAGAAGGAAATCTGCAGTCCTTACCCGGTCTGGTCTACATGTGTTGTGGAAATTATAATAGAGACAAATTCCTAGAGGTTTGATTTAAGGAAATTTATTTACACAAATATATTTGCGGAGAGTGTGTGTTCCGGCTGCATAGCCAGTGCATGACACTCTGAGATTCGATTTAAGGAAGTATATCTTTGTAGTCTGAAATAACAGCTAGAAGTAAGCAGCCATGTTTATATTAAATAGACCTTGGAAAGTACGTAAGATGAAATACGTAGTATGTATGTTCTTGCCCTTGGCTAAAAACAACTCGAGTTCACATTTTGTCTTTCGGAGGACAATGTGTTATCATAATAAGACCGAGACCAAAATATTAAGCCGTATTTTGTTTGTTACCTGACCTACTTATTTTTGTTCAAAAGCAGTGTTAAACTATATAGTCAAGCATTTTACAGCATGCTTCTAAGTTGGCAACTCATTAATTTCCCTTCCACAACATGTGACTCCAGATCCACAGCAATGTGGTTGACTGTTAACTGTCCCAACTGAAATGGCCTGACAAGTGCATCAGTTGAAGGGCAACTGGGATGGGCAACAAATGCTGGCCAGCGGTACCCACATCCCAAGAATGAATAAACAAAATTAAATACAAAAACAGCATTTGTCCAGGGCATTGGTAAGATCACATCAGAAGTATTGTGCACAGTATTGCTCTCCTTATTTAAGGAAGGATGCAAATGCAGTTCAGAGAAGACTTATTCGATTAATACATGGAATGGACAGGCTCCTTATAAGGAAAGGCTGGATAGGCTAAGCTTATATCAGCTGAGTAAGCGGCTTGGTTGAAACGGATAAGATTCTGAGGGGCCCTGTTGGGGTGGATGTGAAAAGGACGGTTCCTCTTGTGGGAGAATCTAGAACTAGGCGTCACAGTTTAAAAATAAAAGGTTGCCCATTTAAGACAGAGATGAGGGATGAGAGTGTTTGGCACTCTCAAAAAGCAGTGGAAGCAGAGTCTTTGAATTTCTTTAAGGCAGAGGTAGATTCTTGATAAGGGAGTGAAAGGTTATAGGAGGTAGACAAGAAAATGGATTTGTGGTTAAAATCAGATCAGCCAAGATCTGATTGAATGGCAGAGCAGGCTCAAGCGGCTGACTGACCTACATGTGTTCCTAATTTGTAAGGGCATTTAAACAGCTATTTGTTGTGTTTGTATATGAGTACCTGAACAAATGGATGTGTGAACATGTAGCTGGATAAAAGGGTGGGGTGGTTGAGGTAAAAGGGTAAGGTAGCGGTTGGATAGATTGGCAGGTGGGTGGTGCATCATGTTGGATGGTGAGGTCGGGTCAGGGGTTCGGGAGGGGAGTCGATACGTTAGTGGTGTAGTTGAGGGTCAAGGGTCAGTGTGGGTGATTGGTGGTATTCAGATGTGTAGTTACCCGGAGTTAGACTTAGGATTTTTTAATCTAACATTTCCTAGGTAAGTTTCCAGGTAAGTAAGTCGGAACTGTCCAAAGTCTACTCTAACTCAGAGTTGGAGACTGTTGAAGAGCCCAAGGGAGCAGGGAAATTGTCCTACAGAAGTTTAAACTTCCCAGGCAGTTCCCACAGAGTCAGTTTTTCAGGATTTCCAAGGGATCCCAACACACATCTTCTGGTCTGATGATAAAGACACTGGAAGATCTGGGCCATAATATTTATTTAATGTCTGCTAATTCCCTATTACTCATTATAATTTCTCCCGTCTCTGCCTCTGAGGTTTACTTTCTCTAATCTCTTTCTTTTTACATACTTGTAAAAGCTTCTTGCTGATTCTCTCATAGTTTACTTTCCTCTCAATCAATTTCTTGGCTACTCTTTTCTGATTTTTAAAACCATGCCAATCCTCGGGCTTACTGTTCTCTCTCCATCACCTAATATTCTCTCTCTTCCTGCCTTGTCTCTGTCTCTCTCTTCCCCTTGCACCTCTCCCTCCCCATGTCCCTCTCTTCTCTATTCATCTCTCTCCCTCCACTTTTTTTCTCTCACCCCTTTTTTTCTCTCACACCTTCTGGTTTAGCTCACTGAGCTAAATCGCTGGCTTTTAAAGCAGACCAAGCAGGCCAGCAGCACGGTTCGATTCCCGTACCAGCCTCCCCGGACAGGCGCCGGAATGTGGCGACTAGGGGCTTTTCACAGTAGCTTCATTGAAGCCTACTCGTGACAATAAGCGATTTTCATTTCATTTCTTTCCCTTTGTCTTTCTCTCTTCTCATCTCTCTCCTTATTTCTCGTCCTTCCCCCCCCCTCCCTCCCTCCCTCTCTCTCTCTCTCTCCCTCCCTCTCTCTCTCTCTCCCTCCCCTGTTGCTTTCTTGCTCCTCCCTTGTCGCCCTCTCTCTCGCTACCACTCAGCTCTTTCTTCCCCTTGTCTCTATCTCTCTCTCTCTCTCTCCCCCTCACCTTTAACCTCCTCTCCTTCCCTTCGCCCTCTCTCGCTCTTCACCTTCTTTCTATCTCTCATTCCCCCCCCCCCCCTCTCTCTCTCTTTCTCTTATTGCAGATGATGTTAAATGTATGGTACAAAAATAAAATACTGCAGATGCCAGAAATCTGAAGTAAAAATTGAAAGTACTGGAAGTACTCAACCGATTAGGCAACATCTGGGGAGAGGGAAACCGTTAACATGTCAGGTTGGTGACATTGTCCTCATTGTTCTTATGGAAGATCATCCACCTGAAACATTCTCTCCATAGATGCTGATAATTGGAGACATATAATTTTTTATTTATTTTTTTAAAACTTAAGAATACCCAATTATTTTTTTTCCAATTAAGGAGCAATTTAACATGGCCAATCCACTTACCCTGCACATCTTTGGGTTGTGGGGGCGAAACCCACACAAACCTGGGGAGAATGTGCAAACTCCACGCGGACAGTAACCCAGAGCCGGGATCGAACCTGGGACCTCGGTGCCGTGAGGCAGCAGTGCTAGCCACTGCGCCACCATGCTGCCCTATTTATTTTATTATTATAGGCAGAAACAGATTATAACGAAGGATGTGAAGGTATTGGAAAGAGTGCAGTAAACATTTGGTTATGAAGATGGAGCAGAGAGGTTAGAACTGTTGTCCTTGGAGAAAAAGCTGAGGGGAGATTTGATAGAGGGATTCAAAATCATGAGTTTGGACGCAGTAGATACGGTGAAACTGTTTCTAGTTGTGAAAGGATCGAGATCAAGAGGGCACAGATTCAAGCTGATTGGCAAAAGAAGCAACAGCGATATGAGAAAAACGTTCCTGCAGCAAGTGGTTAATGTTGGGAATGCACTGCCTGACAATGTGCTGGTGGCAGCAGGTTCAGTTGAAGCATTCAACAGGAATTGGACCTTATTCTGAAAAAGAAGAATGTGCAAGGTTATCGGGTAATGGGGGAATGTGGGCAGCACCCTGGCACAATGGCTAGCACTGCTGCCTCACAGTGCCGAGGTCCCAGGTTCGATCCCGGCTCTAGGTCACTGTTCGTGTAGAGTTTGTACATTCTCCCCATGTTTGCATTGGTTTCACCCCCCACAACCCAAAAGATGTGCAGGCTAGGTGGATTGGCCACACTAAATTGCCCCTTAATTGGAACAAATGAATTGGTACTTTAATTTTTTTTTAAACGGTGGGGGAAAGCCACAAAGTGAATTGCTCATTTGGAGAGCCAGTGCAAACACTGTGGGCTGAACAGGCTCTTCTGCTGTAACATTTCTGTGACAATGTGTCTATTCGGTGCACATCAACCAAAAGATACTGGGGACTGGCAGAAAAAGTTAAAGCTAGATTTAGTGGAGGATTTTATATTTATCACCGATTTTGATACGTTGACGAGGAATATATAATTTTTTCTCGATGTGGAGTCCATGACCAGGGTCTAGCAGTTTACAATTGTCACTTTTTCTTTGGAGGGGCTATGTATAATTGGAGCATTGAATAGTTTGCCACAGGGAAAGGTTGTGACAGAGACAGTTACATCTTTAAAAAGAAGTATGAAACAATATTTGAGAAAGGAAGGTACGTTGATTAGTTTTGTATTGATACTGGGCTTGGGTGAGTGAGCAGGGTAATGGGATTAGTTGGAGATGATACATAAACCTGAATGCGCCATGGTTCCCTTTCTTAAGGCACTACTTAAAACCTTCCTTTTTAAGCACGGCCCGTTTATCATGGCCTGATATTTCTTAGAACCATAGCACCATAGAATAGTTATGGTGCAGAAAGCAGCCATTAGGTCGATTGTTTCTGAGCTAGCCACTTTCCAGCACCTGGTCCGTAGCCTTGCAGGTTACAGATGCCGATCCAGATATTTTTTGAATTAGTTGATCATTTTAGCCTCAACCATGAGCTTCAGCACTAAATTCCAGATGCCCAACACCCTCTGGGTGAAAAATCTTTTCCTTGTGTCTCTCCTAATCCTACCAAAAACCTTAAATCTGTGCCCCTGGTAATTGACCCCTCTGATATAGGAAACAGTTCTTCCCTGTCTACCCTGTATAGGCCCCTTATAATTTTATACACCTCAATTAGGTCACCTCTTAGGCTTCTCTGTTCTAGAAAACAAACCTAGCCTATCCAATCTCTCCTTATACCAATGGTTCAATTTCAAATCTTTGTCTGATTATGCTCTTGTGCAGCACGTTGGACCATTCTTTCACTTTACAAGTGCCATATGAATATAGGATGTTGTTATTGGGACTGGAGCGTATTGATGAGAAAGAGCAAAGGCAGCTAGACAGCTTTTATGTAAAACAATCCAGTGCTTTGTTTTGACGTTTCGTAGACTTTGACTGTAGCTGCTGGTAAAACTAATCCCTGTCTTTCCCTCCCGTTGTTTAGGTGGGAACTGAATGGGATCCCAAGGAGCGACTGTTCCGTAACTTTGGTGGCTTGATCGGGCCCTTTGACGAGCCCATTGCCATGCAGAAATGGGCCAAAGGCAGTAACATGACTGCCACAGTCGTGTGGATCGATCCCACTTACATTGTTGCGACATCCTATGACATAACAGTGGATTCAGAGGCTGAGTACACACAGTACAAACCCCCGTTAAACCACCCACTGCGCCCTGGGAGCTGGACTGTGCGGGTGCTGCATCTGTGGGTTCTCCTGGCGGAAACCAAGTTCCTGGTAGTACCTCTGGCCTTCAGTGGGAAGCGACCATTCAGAAAAGGTGGGTATGTTAACTCCTACATGGCATTGAGGCTGGAATCAGCCTGCCCATCACAAATTCTGCAACAGCACTACATACAGACTCACCCTTTTCCATACTGGGCTGCACTGTCTCAGTCAGTTTGATTTATAAAATATCCCACCTTTCAACATATCTCAAAAATGTGAAGGACCTATAGAAACAAAATGTTTTCTCCTTGGAGCAGAGAAGGTTACGGGGACTTTTGACATGGTCCCATATAACAGACTGGTCACAAAAGTAAAAGTTCATGGGATCCAAGGCAAAATGCCAAGTTGAATCCAAAATTGGCTTAGTGTCAAGAAGCAAAAAGTAGTGGGCAATGAGCCTTTCTGTGACCGGAAGGCTGTTGCCATCGGGGTTCCGCAGGGCTTAGTACTAGCTCCCATGCTTTTTGTGGTGGACATCAATGATTTAGACTTGAATGTGGGGGGTATGATTAAGAAGTGTGCCGACAATGTAAAAGTTGGTTGATAATGATGAAGAAAGCTGGAGACTTCAGGAAGATATCAATGGAGCAGCCAGGTGGGCAGAACAGTGACAAATGGAGAATCTGAAGACGTGTGAGTTAATGCATTTGGAGAAGACTAACAAGGCAAGAGAATACACAATAAATGCACAATATATTGAACAGTGCAGAAGAACAAAGGGTTCTTGGAGTGCATGCCCACATATTCCGGAAGGTGAATGGATAAGAAAATATAGTCTAGAACACTTGCCTTTACCTGCGGCTTAGAATATAAGAGCTATGAGATTACACTGGAACTGTATAAAACAATCTTCGTGGTTCTAGTCACACATTATAGGAAAGATTTGATTGCACTGAGGGTACACAGAGGAGAATTATGTGGCCGTTGCCTGGCCTGGAAAATCTTTAGTTATGAGGAAAGATTGGAGAGGCTAGGATTGTTTTCTTTGGAACAGAGGAGGCTGAGGGTAACTTAATTGAGATATATGAAATTATAAAAGACCGACATAGAGTGGAAGGAATTCCCTTCATTGAACAGTCTGTGATCAGGGGGGCATAGATTTTGGGTAAGACATTTGGTGACCTAAAGGGGATTCAAAGGAAATTTTTTAATCAAGAGGGTGGTGGCAATCTGGAACTCAGTGTGTGAAAGGGTGTGAGACACAAACCCTTAGAACATTTAAAAAGTACTTGAATATATATTTAAAGTGCCATAACTTGCAGGACTACAACCCAATAGCTGGAAAGTGGAATTGGGTTGGATGGTTCCTTCTCGGCCAGCATGGAAGAGGGGCCAAATGGCCTTCTTCGATCCTACACATTTTCCAGAATTGTCTGATACTATTTAATAGATGGGTATTGAAAATCATTAACAGTTTTGATAGAGGAAACTGGGCGAAACACACTCAACTGAGCTCAAGAACAAACCTCTGAAATGTCTGGATGGTGGCCTGTAACCTTGCCATCACCTTTCTGGTCCTGCAACTGATGCCATACAACTGGATCTTCTTTCCCCAAAAAATCTCCCATCAGTGCATGCTCTGACACTATTCAAGTAACTTCGAAGTATAGTTGTAATGTTGTACAGTACCTCACTCTACAGCTTGGAGGCTTGTATGGTGGTGGTGGCATTGAGGATCTGGGGGCAATGGAGGAGGTATAAGAAGGTGAAGGGTGCGTCAGTCTGGGCCCCAATTTGCAATAACCATAGGTTCGTGCTGGGCAGGATAGATGGCGGGTTCCGAAGTTGGCAGAGAGCAGGAATTAGACGGATGAGAGATCTATTCATAGACGGGAGCTTTCCCAGTCTGAAGATGCTGGAGGACAAGTTCAAGCTGCCGCCGGGCAATGGTTTCAGATATTTACAAGTTTGGGATTTTCTGAGGAAACAGGTGTTGGCTTTCCCGTTGATCCCGCCACGGGGGATACAGGACAGAGTAGCGTCTGGTACCTGGGTGGGGGAGGGGAAAGTGTCAGATATCTATCAGGAGTTGTTGAAGGCGGAGGAGACCCAGTGGAGGGACTGAAGGGCAAATGGGAGGAGGAGCTAGATGGGGAGTTAGAGGCGGATCTGTGGGCAGACGCCTTAAGCAGGGTTAATTCCTCCTCATCATGTGCCAGGCTCAGTCTAATAGTTTAAGGTGGTACACCGGGCACACATGGCGGCGAGGATGAGCAAGATTTTCGGGGTAGAAGATAGATGTGCGAGGTGTGCGGGAAGCCCAGCAAACCATGTCCATATGTTTTGGGCATGCCCGAAGCTTGGTGGATTCTGGCAGGGGTTTGCCAAGGCAATGTCCAAGGTGCTAGGTATGCGGGTGGTGCCGAGTCCAGAGATAGTGATCTTTAGAGTGTCAGAAGACCCAGGAGTTCAGGGAGTGAAAGAGGCCGACGTTCTGGCCTTTGCCTCCCTGGTAGCCGGAGACGGACCTTGTTAATGTGGAGGTGCTCGAAGCCCCCGAGTGTGGAGACTTGGGTTAGTGACTTGGCTGGGTTTCTCAAGCTGGAGAAAATAAAGTTTGCCTTGAGGGGGTCAATGCTGGGATTCTCCCGGAGGTGGCAGCCGTTCGTCGACTTTCACGGGGAAAATTAAAATGTCAGCAGAAGCAGCATTCTGAAGGGGGGGGGGGGGGGCGGGTAGGTGCAATATGGTTAAGGGATGTACACTTTACCATGTTGATGTTTATGTTATTATTGTTTTGTTATAAAATGTTGTCAAGTTTACCATATTGATGTTTATGTTATTATTGTTTTGTTATAAAAATTTTGAAAATGCTTCAATAAAAATATTATTTTAAAATAGTACTGTCATGCATGGGCACTATCTCCATGCTGGCTCTTTTCAGACTCTTATCGCACAGTCTACCATCATGTGGTTCTCTACATCATACTGTGGTTGGTACTGTTCTCCAGTCCCGAATTAACTCCATCAGAGCGCTCCATACTACGCCTCCCCCAAGTCCTTACAAAATGTAGCTGCAATACAATCTTCTTTATTTTAATTTGTACCCCTTCTCTCCCCCCTCCCCCCCCCCCCCCCCCCCCCCCACCCCCCCCTCAAGTCACTGACTTTATAAATTCAGATGGTCCGGAAGCATGACAGTTCATCCAGATCTTGTTCTCCCACATTTGGAGCAATGGTAGTCTCAGTATTTTTGTGTTGACTTTACAATTGTTTCCGGTACTTGATTGCTCCTTCGAGTCAAATTTCTCTTTATGAACAACAGGTCTGCTCTGTTCAGACACAATTGATTTGTCCTGTTCCTTCCAAGGGAAACTTGTTTCACAATTTTAGTCAAGTATTTGTTTACTCTCTTATTTTCCAAACCTTTTTCAAGCTTACAAATCTTTTCATTCAGCTCAGCAATTACTCTGGTGCATTCAGTTGCCCTTGTTTAAGAGGCATCTGCTTTTAAAGTCTGGATTTCCTCTTCTATAGTGTGCATCTTTCATGTTCTTCAGATTGGATTGATGTTCAAGAATTTGTGTTCTTTTCATGATGCTTACTAGATACTACTGATATTTTAAGTTCACACAGTTCTAATTTTCATTAGCAAACTCATCTTCTATACGTGAAAGTTGATTCTTTACACTGAACTGTTTTTCCTGAGCAGAACCTAATTCTTGTGTGCTACCAAGCTTCCATTAGTTGTTTCTGGGACTCCTCGCATCCCTTTGTAAGAACTTATACTTTCTCTTGCAACTGCTCAACTTTCTCTTTGTATTCTAAATGAGTGACTTTCATTTCAGCCATTTCATTTTGCAGCAACTCAGTGAGCTTTTTCATTATTTGATCTTCTGCATTGGGTTTACATTTTCCAATCTTATTTCTGCATTTTCTTTCTGTCTGCAGCACAGCTTTGTCCTTCATATTGGTTTTATTGTTAGCCAGGTCTTTGTCCGTTAACTTCATTATCCACTCACAGCTTGGAAAGTTTTCATAGAATCATAGAATTTACAATGCGGAAGGAGGCCATTCGGTCCATCAAGTCTGCACTGGTCCTTGGAAAGAGTACCACACCTCCACCCTATCCATTTAACCCAACCTAATCTTTTGGGAGACTAAGGGGCACTTTAGCATGACCAATCCACCTAACCAGTACATCTTTGGACTGTAGGTAGAAACCGGAGCACCCAGAAGAAACCCACGCAGACACCAGGAGAAAGTGCAGATTCCACACAGACAGTCACCTGAGGCCGGAATTGAACCCAAGACCCTGGAGCTGTGAGGCAGCAGCGCTAGCCACCATGCCGACCTTTACTTTTATGGCTTTTCTTTTCAATGCCACCTCTTTTTTCATTCAGCTGTTTTTGCGGTTGTTCAGTCTTTTTCTTGTACCAGAATATTGAGAATTGCCAAGTCATCGCTTCTCGGCCTTTTGGCTAAGATCAAGCGTCAGATCAAGCCCAAGATGAGGGGGTGATGCCTTTTCTTGTCAGCTTGGATCTTGCGTGTCTCTCTTGTGGAGACCATGAATTGTCTTCAGTTTGGTTTTATGAGCAAGCAATGAGATAGATTAAGGGTTTGCACTGTCCACTCTATATGTTGACTTTGTAACTGAGGACGGGATAAAAAAAATGTTAAAAATTAAATTGCTGTTTCTTCACTTCATTAAGAGTGACATTACATTCATTTTGCTTCTCTTCATAATTTTCCAGAGGATTTCCTTTTCTTTGCAAAGTTCAATTGTTTCACCTTGAGGTTTCTTGCAATTCAACAGAGTCAACTCAACTTTATTCTTCTCCTCTTCCATTTTGTTGTTCAGGACAGTCTTCATTTCTGCACATTGGTGAACACTCATATTGCATTTGATCTTGAGGGGCACTCAGCTGTTCTTTTAACTTTATTTTCTTGTTGACCTTTTGATAACCTACACTGTACTTCAATGCATTGATTTGTTGCTACAGATAGTTCTAGTGTAACTTTTGCTGAAGTAGTATTCAACAACTTCCTTAGCTCCTCATTTTTTTCCAGGATACATATTGATTCTTAAAGGAGCCTTTCAGGGCAGCAACTTGTTTGAGTGCTTCTGGTTGAGTTCGTCCAAGCTATGATAAGAACATTTTACTGTGCAATTGCTCATTTTCTTTTCGGAGGATTTGTTTCTTTTGGGTCACTTCAAATAGCTTTCCTTCATTCACAGTCAGCTGCTTACCCAATGCTGCCCCCTGCTGTTGGAGTTTGGGTAATGTATTGGCATTTTTAAAAATCCTTTTTAAGCATTTCAGCTGCTTCTCATCTTTTTTTTGTACTAAACTCTTTGGATCATGTGTTTCAGTGTGCTGATATGGTCTGTAACCGTCTTGAGGTTTGCTTAGATATTGTCTCATCCCGCCCCCCCCCCCCCCCCCCCCCCCCCCCCCCCCGCCTGGCCTGGAGTCCCCTGTTTTCCAACCCCCCCGTCCCGTCCCGCCTGGAGTCTCCTGTTTTCCACCCCCGGCCTGAGGTCTCCTGTTTTCCCCCTGGTCTGGGAGTATTTTTACACAGTTAATTGTTGTGAGCTGGAATGCATTGCCTGAAAGGTTGCTGAGCGCAGATTTGTCACTGACTTTCGTCAAGAGATTTGGATATATACTTGAAGTGGAGACCTTTGCAGAGTTATGAGGAAAAGGAAAGGAGAGTGGGGCTTATTAGTTAAAGAGTCACGTTGGGCCAAATGGCCTCATACAGTGTTTATAATTTGCTTGTGAGTAAAGGTGCTTTGTGTTATAAAGGGTGTCAGGTCAGTCTGTCAACCCCGGTGTTGCTCTGATGGCCAAGGTGCTGAGCTGATTGGTGGAAACTCTGAGCGGATCTCCATGCTTCACGGCACATAGGCAGGGCTGGATTGCTGGGTTCCAACTGGCTTACAGAACCCGCCACCATTACTCTGGAAAGCTCTGCGTAATAATGCGCCACCCAGATCAGGAGTGCCCCAGTTTAGCATGCTTTGTGAGGAGGGTTTGAGGATTACACCCCTGAACTAGCGACAAAGCAGTTCCATTTCTTTTTTAAAATTTAGAGTACCCAATTATTTTTTTCCAATTAAGGGCAATTTAGTGTCGCCAATCCACCTACCTTGCACATCTTTGGGTTGTGGGGGTGAAACCCATGCAGTCACAGGGAGAATGTGCGAACTCCACACAGACTGTGACCCAGGGCCGGGATCAAACCCAGGTCCGCAGCACCGTGAGGCAGCAGTGCCAACCGCCGTGCCGCCCAATGCAGTTCCATTTCTGATCCCTTTTCCATGAGCGACTAGTGCAAACTGCTTGAACCAAATCGTGTGCAAGAGGTAAAATTAGCTCCTTGGAATCCCATTCAGTTTCCAACCTAAAAAAGAATGAATTTGTATTTATACAGTGTCTTTCGCAATCTCAGGTCATCATAAAAAGCTTTATAACCAAATGAAATGTGTTTGAGGTGTAGTCACTGTAGCACTGTCAAAAATGTGGCAGCCAAATTGTGCACAAGAAGATTCTGTAAACAGTAATGTGTTAAATAGCTATTTTTCAATTATGTTGATTGAGGGATAAATATTGACCAGGGCATTGAGGGTATCTATCCTGCTGTTCAAAAAATAGTGCCATGGGATCTTTTGCATCCACCTGAGAAGCATATGAGGCCTCAGATGAACATTTCATTCAAAAGATGGCAGTTCCAACAGTGCAGCAGTATCTCAGTACTAGAGTGCAAGCCAGGATTACTGGCTCAATTATCCCAATTAGGAACTGTCCTGTCAAGAGAAGGGTGAAGGAAGATCGCCATTGCTCACTTGTGTCTTGAAGCTGCTATTCTCAGTCAACCAATAAAAAATAAACTCTTTTTTCTCCTTTTCTATGATCCAGAACAAGACCAGTGGTTACACGCTGGTCCACCAAACAATGAGTATATGGACCAGAGCTTCCAGCACCTAAGTGGGATTCTGAACCTTCCTCCACCAGATGTTGCTGTGAAGGAAGCTGTAAATAACGCTCAGCTAGTCGGAAATTCTCTGGAATCATGGGTATATGAGAGCATAAGCAAGTTCTGGTCTGCGACCAACACCTGTGCAGTCGAACCTTCACTATGCCCATTACTGCCACCCTGTCACAAGACCGCCTGGAGTTCTCTATCAGATGACCCCAAATCTGAACTTGGATCAGTCAAAGGTGACGGTCGCCTGAGGTAGCACAGGAGGTGGGGGTTGGGGGGAGGGCAGTGCACAGAAGTCAGCCCAGCTGAAATAAACCTACCAGTGAACTGGCGTGTTGATCCAGTGTCCTGTCATTGGTAGACAGAGGAATTACAGCAATGTGTTAAAAATACACCGCATAGAGTTTAAGAGGATGGGGAAACAATGGACTACAGATACCCTGCATCAAAAAGTCAGCCCAGTGCAGCAATTGGATCTTTGGCAGGAGTTGAACTGAGGTGTCTGTCCTTGACACATGTTGGCTGCAATTGGAATCAAACAGTGGTCCCTGGTTGAATTCCCATCAATTGAACTGCGGAAGGGGAGCCTCAACAATTCCCAGTTTCACCCAAATGCCTCTGGAATCTTTGTTTCTCCACACGTTTTCTAGCGTCTAGTTTGTGGTTGAATTTGAGCAAACCGTTGCTGGGTGGAATGAAATGAAATGAAAGCCATCACTACATTCCTTAGAGGAAAAGAACAACCAATTAAGATGTTAAACATATTAAGATATAGCCCCAACTTCAGAACTCTTCATAAAGACATTGTTAAAAAATGTTACCTTCAGTTTTTGCTCATCAAGCAGAATGACATCAATGTGGAGGAATGGTGCACTTTCCATTTCAGGCATCCAGTATCTACCTTAAATTTTTCAACGGCAGATACAGCACAGGTTAGACACAGAGTAAAGCTCCCTTTCATTGTCCCAACAATAAAATTCAACCCCAAACACAGACATGTGCATTTTAGTGTACGTGTATGATTGGTTTCCACTTTCTACAAGCCAACCTGACAGATTGCTGGTGTAGTGCTGAATGAACAAACATGAACAAATCTTGTTTCAAATTGGCACAATCACTTCCAGAGGATGTCACAAGGAGCTTTACATCCATTTTTGTTACAATTGAAATCCAGTCACTTTTAAGACTCATTAAATAGAAATAAGCAAACAGAGGATGATATAAAAATAGTGAGCAATGATTCTAAAAAGCCAAATCATTTCAGACTATTGTCTGGTTAGCTGGGGCAGTAGTGAGGCTCGGTACAGCTCACAATCATGGGCCAGTGACCTGTACTGGGAAGGACAGGATTGAATTCATCACATGGTTTTCTGTGGTTGAATTGCCTGTCAACCCGCACTGGCTTGGCTGATAAAGAATGACCAATTTGTGACGCACAGATTTACAGTAATGACGAAAAAATAGGGTGGGCAATGATTTGAGTTAAGGTCTGAAATGCACTCTTAGACAGATGATGGAGCCAGATTCACCAGTAACTTCCAAATGTGAGTTGGATAAATACTTTAAAAGGCAATATTTGTGGGATTCCAGGGAAAAGTGGAGTGAGACAAATTGCATAGCTTCTTAAAGGAGCCATCAAGGGCATAGTGCACCACATGGCCTCTTCTTGTGACATATATTTCTGTAATCAGAGGGTGAGGTGTGTTGCCCCCAGTAAAGGACATTTTACAAACATTTTTCACTATGGAATAGTTGGCATAAAATATAGTTTTCATTTGAGAAACATATGATGTGATAGTGTGTCCTGTATTAATGCAGCATCCTGGCTGACCTTGCTCCCCCATTCCATCTTTAAAACCAAGAGATTTGGAGTCTGGCATTGAAAGATCTAATTCATTGAAAAGTCGTTCCATCTGAATTTACTACCCATGACTACCTGGCCAACCTGTTTTAATGAGGACAGTATCTAATGGAACATTGTATAGTTTCTGTAATATAGACAATGTTATGTATATAGTGTATAGTTCGCTTTGTGACCATATTACCACAGTATAACATGCGACCAAACACCTTCCCTGATTCAGCCGTCAAGGTCAGTATCCTGCTTATTTATCTTACCCCTCAAAACCCACAGAGAAATGAGAATTCATATTTTTTCAAAAATAAAATACACACTGCTTTGATCTCTGTAGAAATCAGTAACTTTCTTTGAGAAGTAGATGAAATTGGGAAGTCCCAGTTATTTGCTAAAAGAATGAAACTACAAGGTTCCACAATTTAAAAACAAAAGTGTATTTTACTATACAAGTATCAACAGAGAAAACACTAAATTCTATCCATCCTATTCTTTTATCTTCCAGAATTTACAAGTTGAATATGAATTAACAAGCAAATCATTGAATATAAACTATACATTGCAAATTAAATGGCAAGTTACGACCAAGGCAGATCCTACGAATTGGCTCAGCAGTCCACTCAGATTTTAGTGATCACGGAGTCACAATGCCCTTCAGACTCTTTCTTCCTCATAAGGAATTTCCGTTCCCTCCTTCAAGGAGCTGGACTGATTCCCAGCTGACAGCGCAGCACCAGCCTGTATTCCATGGGCATGGTCCTCACCATAAATGGCATATATCTGCAGTACTTGTTCAACTTAGTCTGGGATGGAGCAGGCCCACCAGTATTATATTCCAGCAACGGAAACAGCCAAAAGCAAATTATTCTCAGCTTCTGGATCTGGACTGCCATCTTCAGTCTTCAGCTTGCTTGTGCTGTATCAATATCGTCAAAACAGTTGCTGCTGCTTGGTCTGATCCTTAATAAGGTTTTGGTTTTGATTTCCCGAGAAACTGGGAAGTTCAGATTAATTTCTAGGTTTAACGTTTCTATGATCGGACCTGCCTCCAAACATCTCAATTAAATTTTAACAATACAGATACCCGCACACTTTGACCCTGGGGGTTGGGGGGATGATGGGAGAGAGCTTTACAGTACTGAAGGTTCCTTTGCAGTAACTTTGTAATACAATATTTTTTTATCATAACCATTTTAACCAATATATAATAAAATACTGTACTGATCGTTTCTTATTACACATCATATTTGCAATGTTGTAAGGGCATAATCAAAGCAAAAGTAAGCAAATATAATAAGTAAAATTAGCAGGATTTAATCAAAGAGTTGTCATAACTCAGAGCCTGCCTTTTCTCCTAAGCCCTGGGCTGGATTCTCCGCCAGCAGGATGCTCCATTTTTGGGGTTTCCCAACGGCATGGGGCTGCCCCACAATGGAAAACCCCATTGACCGGCCAGCGTAATGGAGCATCCCGCCGGCGGGGTGAAACGGAAATGTGGCGCCGCGGGACAGAAAATCCACCTCGGGTTTAAACCCTGGACAGAGCATCAGCACTTACATTGTTCTCCCCAACAAAATGCTCACTTTTTAGTTGAAGAGCTGTAGCAACAAACTCCAGTGAGCATTCTTCATATGGGACTTCTACAAAGTCAGATAATGGTACACATAATTTGTGTCAATTAATGTTTCTCCTTGATTGGCCTCTCTTTCATCTTGTAACCTAAGTATTTCTTTAGCCAGCTCAGTCAGATTTCCTTCCCTCTTTGAAGCTCTTTCCTCCCTTGCTAACCTCTCTCTCTCTCTCTCTCTCTCGAGTTCACAGTGAAGCCTTCGCCTTTCTCTTTCTTTTTCAAGTTTAAGGGTTTTTTAAATTTACTTTCTGAGTTTGAGTTTTTGCTTTATCTATCCTTTATCTTTTTAAACCTGCTTCATTTACGTTAACGTCTAGCCAACTGCAGCAGCATTGTACCTGGATCAGACTTTCATTCTTCCCATGCCAGATTTTGTGCTATTTGTCTGCTTTTTGGCCCCTGCTTTTAACTACAACTTTTCCGCTAATGCTATTAACCTAATTATGGTTAATTGTAGCACATGACTCGGGTGTAAATCTTCTCTTCCATAAAAGTGGCAGGAAATAACAAAGCTTTCAAGAAGTACAATAAAATTCAGGATAAAATTGTGTTAGACCTAACCACAGCAATTGGCAGCATCTGTGTCTCGGGATCAAAATCATGGATGAACCCCTATTTTGTTTCCATCTCAATAGAGACCAGTAACTTTATTTGGAAAGTAAACAACATTGGAAAGTCCCAGTTAGGCACTAGAACTAAGAAGGCACAAGATTCTGTGGTTTAAAATCAGAAGAATATATTACAATACCAAATGTCAACAAACAACACCAAATACTATATCACATAATATCTAGAATTAATGAGTTAAACATGAATAAACAGTTGAACATAAACAATATATTTGAAATGGCAGATATAACGTTGGCAGGTCTACAAATTACTTCAGTACATAGAACATAGATCATACAGTGCAGAAGGAAGCCATTCGGCCCATCGAGTCTGTACTGACCCACATTAAGTCCCCACTTCCACCCTATCCCTGTAACCCAATGACCCCTCCTAACCTTTTTGGACACTAAGGGCAATTTAGCATAGCCAATCTACCTAACCACATCTTTGGATTAGTCGATTCAGCTTACTCACTGAGAGTCACACAAGTCCTTCAAAGTTTGCCTTCCCTATGTATATGTTCAGCTCCTTTCCTTTGAGGGGCTAGTGTGATCCCACAGCAGTACACAATCAACCTAGGTTTCATGAGCATAGCCCTCACCATAAATGGCATATGTCTGCAAAACCTGTTCAACTTGGGGGAAGGCCCAACAATGTTAAGTTCCAGTAACAGAAACAGCTGCAGCAAATTATTCTCAGCCTCGATAATCTTCAGCTTGCTTGTACTGTACTGCATTAATTGCTGCAGCTGCTACCACTGCTTGAACGGATCCAAAGAACTGTGTCCTTTTATATCTTTCAACAAGGTTTCTTTCGATTTCCAAAACTCAGTTTTTGTGTGGTTTCCTTAGAAATTGGGGAGTTCAGTTACATCTCTAGATTTACCTTTTTCGTTTTCCTTTCCGTTTCATTTCTCAGTTCAGTTTCTGTTCTGAGATAGGTGTGCCTCGTTACGATGCCAGTTGATGTTATGACTGGGCGAGCAGATCCTAGAATGAAGCCTTGGCTCAAAAGACCATAACTTTTTTTTTTAGAAAATAAGGCGGAACATGTCACTGGACTGCCAATTAGCTTTTATCAATAAAACAAAACATTTATCAACTGTGAAAAATGTCATTATAATACAATGCTCCTTCACTCCCCTGTATCTTCACAAATGTACATACTCATCACTGCTGGGACAACATCCATCCCTAAAAGCACAGTGGGTGTACCTACACCTCACGGACTGCAGCGGTTTAAGGCAACTCACCACCACCTTCTGAAGGACAACTAGAGATGGCAATAAATGTTGGCCTAACCAGTGACGCCCACATCCATAAATCTTCTTAAAATTTCAACGATAACACAGGTTACACAATATATCTAATGCTCTAATTTTCTTGGTAAATAAATGTAAATGACACCACAGTCTTAGAGGACCATAGTCTGCTCTGAGAGCTGACATGCTGATTTTACCTGAGGGTCATCACACCTCAGGCACAGAGCAAGGTTGAGATGGCATGAATAATGAATAACCTCAGCCAGTGCGTTATTGAACCCAAATGTGGGTTTGCATCACACACCAGCTATCCAGCCTATTGAGCTAAACAACAGTCCCTGTAACTCAACTGGTTAGCTGTGGTCAGAAAGCACCCCACTCTGAATCTCAGTGACGTGCCATTCAAACGATCCTTTGTGGATTTCCATTCAATTGCCGCCAGATGATTGTCACACAAATGTTTCCAAATTATACTCAAAAAAGCGCACCGTAAACTTTTCTTCAATCAATGCTTTCCCTCAGCTGTTTCCTCAAGGTTCCACCTCCAGGTTTTCTAACTATCCTTTCAAACAAGACTCTCAACTATTTTATTAAAGACCTACCTCCAGGTTTTACAATTGTTCTTTCCATATTCCCTTGTCTTGAATTGCCACAAGTGTCCAACCTTCTTCTTGAAAACCCAGGTACTCGGTCTCCAACAGAATACTATTATTTCAAAGGCTGGAAATAAGGGCACTGAACCTTACGATTGCTTCAGATATGCTTGTCTTTTTCCTAGATAACTTTACCCAGGTCTACACTTTCAGTATCCTGTGCCAATGGCAGTTCCTTTGCTCCTTTGACTTCACATTTCCTGAAAACTTCTGGTTTCTAGAACTAACTGTGCTTTAGTTTCTCTGGAGCTTGCTTACATGCCCATTACTCCATTTATCTGCTTCAGCAGAGCTGAGAGCGATTCTGTCTAGACTCTATCTCCATGTGCCTGTAATTTCAGTTCAACACACGCAAAAAGACTTTCTACCCTTAAGGTACCCCAATTGCTACGCAACATCCCGTTCTTTCACAAGTGCGTGTTTACTTTTCCAGTCACAGACCTTCAGCACAATAGAAACAAGAGTTTGAACAGAAACCAAAAATCCCCATACATTCAAACACCTTTGTTTAACTTGAATCTAACAAATTTACTTCACAAATCACTAAATTAAACACCTACATCTATATCTTATTTCTAATATTTAGCAATACAAATGTAGATCACTTAAGACATACAAATAATTTTAAAATACAGATTCCCTTACAATGCTATGTCAGTAATTAAAAGGTGAATATTTCAATTGCCAAGTCCAGTGTGAATGCCAAACCCTGTCACCCTCACTTAATGCTGGGCTCTGATTTCCCAGTATTCCGATATTATGCAGAGGTTTCAATACACAATCAGGTAATTTGGCCCCACCGCCCCATGCTGGGGTTTATGTTCCACAAGAGCTTCCCTCCACATCTCCATATCTAATCCAGCATACACGTCTATTGCTTTATCATTCACTAGCTTCCCCTCCAATGCATCTCTGCTATTCGCCGATGGGAGCAAGTTCCACATTCCCAGCATTAAGAATAACGGATCATCTGGTCTTTATCACGTTGCTGTTTGTGGGAGTTTGCTGAATGTAAATTGGCTGCTCCATTTCCTGCAGTACAATAATGAATACACTTCAAAATGTACTCCATTGGTTGCAAAGCAAATTGAGATATCTGGTGATCGTGAAAAGTGCCATTTCAGTGCAAGTCCTTTACTATTCGGGTAAACAAATTTCTCCTGAATTCCCTATTGGACTTAGAACATAGAACAGTACAGCACAGAACAGGCCCTTCGGCCCTCGATGTTGTGCCGAGCAATGATCACCCTACTTAAACCCACGTAACCCAACAATCCCCCTATTAACCTTACACTACGAGCAATTTAGCATGGCCAATCCACCTAACCCGCACATCTTTGGACTGTGGGAGGAAACCGGAGCACCCGGAGGAAACCCACGCACACACGGGGAGGACGTGCAGACTCCACACAGACAGTGACCCAGCCGGGAATCGAACCTGGGACCCTGGAGCTGTGAAGCATTGATGCTAACCACCATGCTACCGTGAGGCCCCAAAATGCTACCGTGAAGCCACTTATTCATGGCTATCTTAATATTTTAATTTATAGTTGAACAGCTTCAGAATACAGTCCCAGTAAAGGGTATGTTATCTATTTTTTAAATCCTCAAATAAATGATTTACAACTTTCCCCAATGGGCCTGTTCCAATCTATGTGGCCAGTGGCTGAACCATCAAACTCCGGATGCCTATTTCGAACTCTGAACGAATTGTTGTCTGGGTTGATGTGTTTTTAGGGTGCAAGAAAAGCACCCAAGATTCCTGTTGCTGATCCGTCCAGCAAACCTGCTGCCCCCAGAACCAGGTCAGTGGCTCAACTGGAGGGGAAATGGGTTGGAAAGGGAATGGGCTAGAGGAACAATGAATGAGTTGGTAAACCAATTAACCAACACTGGAATTAAGTGGGAGGGTAATGCATTGTGATATATCCTGGGAATAGAAAGGTCTGGTTGCAGGTAAATTAATGGAATTGACTGAAATGGATTGAGCTGGTGATGGGCTGAAGTGACCAATTGATGATGGAAGGAGGTTTATTTATTCATTTTTTTCTTTTTTTAAACTTGGAATACCCAATTCATTTTTTCCAATTAAGGGGCAATTTAGCATGGCCAATCCACCTAGCTTGCACATCTTTGGGTTGTGGGGGCGAAACCCAATGCAAACACGGGGAGAATGTGCAAACTCCAACGGACAGTGACCCAGAGCCAGGATCGAACCTGGGACCTCAGCGCCGTGAGGCAGCAGGGCTAACCCACTGCGCCACCGTGCTGCCCTGTGGAAGGAGGTTTATGATGAAAAAGACAGATCAACTGAAATTATCTTTCGATAGGGGGGCTGTTCTTGTGATGGATAGATCTGGCAATAACTGAAATGGATGGTGGGTGGAAATGGTTGATTTAATGATAGAAAAAGATTTATTCTGTCCTTTTGTTCAATGAATCAAAAGAAGAACAATTGGGAGACAAATGTTAGTGATGTAACATTTATTTCAATTGGTTTACATTTCGAACAAATTATTCAATGTTAGCAGCTTACAGACTTGCATTTTTAACACATCTTAAGTGTATAACTGATTCTATTTATGCTGATGGAATACACCTAAGAGGAGCATATAATAAGGTGTATGTTCATGCAAAAACATTCAGAAAAATGCATCTCTTCTATTTACAGCAGCAGTTCATTTTATTAGACACATTTAATATTGTGATACTGGACAGTTTTGAGACATAAATTCCTTGTAACAAAGACAGGCGTGACATTTCCCCTCAATGTTTAATGGTGGCCTAACCCCTGGAGCTTTCTGAGGGTGCTCTGATTTTTGCATCTTAAATGATTCACTCTCCCATCCACCCATAGAATCCCTATAGTGCAGAAGGAGGCCATTCGGCCCATTAGGTCTGCACCGGTTCTCCGAAAGAGCACCCCACATCGTCTCACTCCCCCACCCTATCCCCGCAACCCCATCTAGCCTGCACACCTTGGGACACTATGCAGTTTAGTGTGGCCAATCTGCCTTTGGACTGTGGGAGGAAACTGGAGCACCCAAAGGAAACCCACGCAGACGTGGGGAGAAGGTACAAACTCCACATAGACAGTTACCCAAGGCTGGAATTGAACACAGGCCCCTGGCGCTGTAAGGCAGCAGTGCTATCCAGGAAAAGGAATTTACAATCCAGGACTCAAATAGGCAAATAAACACTGGATTGGATTACAGATTCACCTTTTCAAGAACTCTGTGCCCTGAAGGTACAATGAGCAAAGTTGTCAAACTGCTTCTCTCATACAGAAGTAGGAAGCATACCTTTGATTTATGGTGGAAGGACAATTGATTCTCATGAATCTATGAAATATTAATGAAAGTAAGGGCTTGTCTAGTGTGCAAAAATGTATTAATATTTTCAGTGTATTATGTCACCCCATCACAACATACATGGCTTGCTGCATACAGTATCTTCCAAGAAGAGATGGAATTAGAAATGACTGCATTTGGCAACCACACAAAGTCTTCGGATATGCTTCATGGGGGTTCTAATAATCTAGAATGTCAAAATTACGAGTAACTCTGAGGAAGATTGTGAGTTAGGAGAGGTGAAGTGGAAATTGGTGAGGATGCACTTTCCCGTGTTCACACAAGAGAATGACCATAGAATAGGAGGTAGATCCTGACTTTAATTTGTTAACGGAATATGAGTTTTTCTGGCAAGACCGGCATTTACTGCCATCCTTCATTGTTCTTGCAATAGTGATTAAAATGAAGTAAGAAATATTATACATAAAAGGAAAGTTGGAGAGTATCTAGTTAAACTAAAGAGCGACAAAAACCAGGATCCTAAAATAAATGGGCATGTAAAAGGAAAGGCCTTGAGCAAATAGGTGTGTGCTCCATTTGGCAGGAGATGACACAAGATGTCCATTAGGATCTGTACTGGACCCCCATTTTTCATGATATAAACAACTTGGATAAACAAATAAATAACTATTCATTTGCTCATGACACTGAATTAGGTGGCACAATAAATTATGTAGATGGAAGGAGAAAGTTTAAAAGGGATATCAATAGATTTAAGTCAGTAGCCAACACTAGCAGCTCGAGTTTTATGCCCACTCTTTAACTCAAAAAAGACCCAAATCATAATGGTTTATCATAGAGTGATGTGTGATCTGTAGAAATGAACAGCTGACTGTCACATTAATAAGACTATATCACTGTGGAAATTCAGGTATGATATTCAGGGCTTGATGCAAGAGCTGAGATCAAAACCATTCTCAGCCACTCACAAAAGAATGATTTGTAAGTGGTACAAAGCCAGGAATTATGGAGGAGGATTTAGGGCCCCTTGTACAGAAATCACTGGCGAAGGAGTGCAAAAAATAATTAAAATGGCTAATGGAATGTTGCCCTTTATCTTGGAGATGGGAATACAAAGGGGTAGGTCTTATGGTTCAGTGATTTAAACTTCTGGTTCTCACCGATCATAGAATTTACAGTGCAGAAGGAGGCCATTCGGCTCACCAAGTCGACACCAGCCCCTGAAAGAACACCCTACGTAGGCCCTCACCCTCTCCCTGCAACCCCACCTAACCTTTGGGCACTACGGGCAATTTAGCATGGCCAATCCACCTAAACTGCATGTATTTGGGCAGCACGGTAGCATTGTGGATAGCACAATCGCTTCACAGCTCCAGGGTCCCAGGTTCGGTTCCGGCTTGGGCCACTGTCTGTGCGGAGTCTGCACATCCTCCCAGTGTGTGCGTGGGTTTCCTCCGGGTGCTCCGGTTTCCTCCCACAGTCCAAAGATGTGCAGGCTAGGTGGATTGGCCATGATAAATTGCCCTTAGTGTCCCAAATTGCCCTTAGTGTTGGGTGGGGTTACTGGGTTATGGGGTTACTGGGTTATGGGGATAGGGTGGAGGTGTTAACCTTGGTAGGGTGCTCATTCCAGGAGCCGGTGCAGACTCGATGGGCTGAATGGCCTCCTTCTGCACTGTAAATTCTATGTAATTTGGACTGGGAGGAAACTCACGCAGATCCAGGGAGAACGTGCAGACTCCGCACAGACAGTGACTCAAGCCGGGAATCAAGCTGGGTCCCTGGCAATGTAAAGTAGCAGTGATAACCACTGTGCTACCGTCTCGCCCCAAAGTAAGTATTCAGTTTTGTGCACTGCACTGCAGGAAAGGTATATTGATCTTGAAAGGGTGTGCAGTTTAGATTCACCAGAATGCTTAAAGATGAGGTTCAGTTACAGATAAGCATGGCTCAACTATTGAAGATTACAGGGAAATTGAATTGAGTTAAAGATGATTGAAAGATTTAATAGGGTAGACAAAGAGACACAATTTCTACTGGAGAGTCTAGAATAAGTCTTACCCATGAAATTAGCAAACGTGACGCCACTGTTTAAAAAAAGGAGGTAGGCAGAAAGCAGGAAATTATAGGCCAGTGAGTTTAACTTCGGTAATAGGGAAGATGCTGGAATCTATCATCAAGGAAGAAATTGCGAGGCATCTGGATAGAAATTGTCCCATTGGGCAGACGCAGCATGGGTTCGTTAAAGGCAGGTCGTGCCTAACTGGTTTGGTGGAGTTTTTTGGGGACATTGCCAGTGCAGTGGATGGCGGGGAACCGATGGATGTGGTGTGTCTGGATTTCCAGAGGGCCTTTGACGGGGTTGCTGCATGGGATGGGGATGCATGGCATTGGGGGTGGAGTGGTGGCATGGATAGAGGATTGGTTGGTTAGTAGAGGGCAAAGAGTTGGGATGGATGGGTGTTTCTCTGGTTGGCAGTCAGTGGCTGGTGGTGTCCCTCAGGGATCCGTGTTGGGCCCACAATTGTTCACGGTTTACGTTGATGGTTTGGAGTTGGGGACCAGGGGCGGTGTGTCCGGGTTTGGGGATGACGCTAGGATGGGTGGTGGAGCGGGGAGTGCTGGAGGTCTGCAGAGGGATTTGGATGGGTTGGGTGGGTGGGCTTGGGTCTGGCAGATGGAGTGCAGTGTTGACAAATGTGAGGTTGTCCATTTTGGTAGGAATAACAGCAAACGGGATTATTATTTAAACGATAAAATATTAAAGCATGCCGCTGTTCAGAGAGACTTGGGTGTGCTAGTGCATGAGTCACAGAAGGTTGGTTTACAAGTGCAACAGGTGATTAACAAGGCAAATGGAATTTTGTCCTTCATTGCTAGAGGGATGGAGTTTAAGACTAGGGAGGTTATGTTGCAATTGTATAAGGTGTTAGTGCGGCCACACCTGGAGTATTGTGTTCAGTTTTGGTCTCCTTACTTGAGAAAGGACGTACTGGCGCTTGAGGGTGTGCAGAGGAGATTCACTAGGTTAATCCCAGAGCTGAAGGGGTTGGATTATGAGGAGAGGTTGAGTAGACTGGGACTGTACTCGTTGGAATTTAGAAGGATGAGGGGGGATCTTATAGAAACATTTAAAATTATGAAGGGAATAGATAGGATAGATGCGGGCAGGTTGTTTCCACTGGCGAGTGACAGCAGAACTAGGGGGCATAGCCTCAAAATAAGGGGAAGTAGATTTAGGACTGAGTTTAGGAGGAACTTCTTCACCCAAAGGGTTGTGAATCTATGGAATTCCTTGCCCAGTGAAGCAGTTGAGGCCCCTTCATTACATGTTTTTAAGGTAAAGATAGATAGTTTTTTGAAGAATAAAGGGATTAAGGGTTATGGTGTTCGGGCCGGAAAGTGGAGCTGAGTCCACAAAAGATCAGCCATGATCTAATTGAATGGCGGAGCAGGCTCGAGGGGCCAGATGGCCTACTCCTGCTCCTAGTTCTTATGTTCTTATGTTCTTATTCGGATTGATGTCAGGAAGCACTTCTTCATTCAAAGTGTTGGGGAAATCTGGAATTCTCTGTCCCAAAAAGCTATTGAGGCGAGTTAAACCTGACCTATCTGAATGGTAGAACAGGCCCATGGGATTAAACAGCCTATTTCTGTTCCTATGTTCAAAGATTTCAAATGTCAGGCATCATTTTACTCTGTTATTAATGTAGTCACCTACAATGGCCCTGTCTGCACACTCCTGGTGTTGTTCAGGACGTGTATGTTCCCGCGGTCTCTGCCTCTATATAGCTCGGAATACAAGCAGACTCGGGGTTGCCTGTTTTGGATGTTTTTTGACAGACCCCAGCTCCAATTTTATTTTTTATGCCCTTATATTTTTCCTGCATGCAGCAGTACCGAAGAAATTAATGCTTAATTCTTGCAGACTCCAGGGCATACGAACATAGAAACATGCAAATTAGGAGCATGAATGAGCCCCTCGAGCCTGTCCCGTCATTTAATAAGATCATAGCTGATTTGATTATGGCCTCAACTCTACTTCGCTGCCTACCTCCATTTACCTTTGACCCCTGTCAGTCAAGAATCTGTCTAACTCTGCCCTTAAGTTATTCCATAACCTTGCCATCACTGCTCTGAGGAAGGGAATTACACAGACTTAACGACCCTCAGAGAAAGAAAACTCACCTGTCTTAAATGGGAGGCCACTTATTTTTAAACAGTGTCACCTACTGTCTCCCACAAGACGAAACATCCTCTCAGCATCTACCCTATTAATGCTCCCCAGGATCCTCCATGTTTCAATAAGATCGCTTTCATTCTTCTGAGCTCCAGTGGATATAAACTTCAAGTTTCCTTCTCAGATAATCACTTCATCCCAGAAAATGGTCCAAAGAACTTTCCCTGAACTGCTTCTAAAGCACTTGTATCTTTTCTAAAATAAGGAGACTAAAAATATACACAGTACTCCAGGGCCAGAATGTTATGTTCCCTACCATTGGACTTTTAGGTGAGGCGGAGGGGATGGGAGTTTTGGGGGGGGGGGGGGGGGGGGGGGGGGGGGGGGGGGGGGGGGGGTTCCCTCCATTTTCTGCCCGCCCTGACCTTGCACCAATTTTACACTGGGTTGTGTACGGCTTCAGGTGGGAAGACAATCCTTGCCCCAATTGAGGCCCTTAAGAAGCCACCTAAGGGCTGTACTCGGCCAACCTCCATTTTCAGGCGGGTGGGATGATGTCCAAAATAACAAATTTAGATCTCAGGTGGAAAGGTGGTATGGGGAAGCTGCTTCCATGATGGGTCATCTTCTGAAATCTGCTCCCTTTTTATGGTCCAATAGTATAGTCTCCGCCCTCTGGACACCCTCCTACACCCCCCCCCCCCCCCCCCCCAGGATCCCAATTGCCCACTCGTGGCCCTCCAGGCCTTCCCTACCCTACCGGGACATCACAATCTTACCAGGGCCTCCAGTTCCTAGATTTGGTCCCCAAAGAGGTGAAATCCCTGCCATTATAGATGCCCTTTACAACTGAAGCAAAACGTTCCCACTTTTATATTCTATTTCTCTTCGAATAAACAAGAACCTTCTATTTGCCTTCCTAATCATGGCAATTCAGGAGCGATTGGCAACCTTTCAATGTCAACTTTCATTGACTGCTTGGCTTAACGCTCAACAGCATTGATATCTAAGTGGGGCCCTCATGTTTTGATCTGCAGGGAGTCAGAGGTTATGGGAAGAAGGCCAAAATCAGATCTGCCGTGATCTCATTGAATTACAGAGCAGGCTCAAGGGGTCAAACAGATGTTCCTATATTGAACTCTGAATTATCCAGAACAAAGACATATAAAAAATAAAAGATCATCCTCTCTCTATAAAACAAGGGGTCCCTAATATTTCCTAGGACCCCACTTTATTACAGTTCTATCTTCTGTCCAACATTCATTTATCCCCGTTTCCAAATATCTTTGGAAAAAAAATCTACATTTTTAATTCACTGAATCCATTGTCCAATGTCCTTCATGAGAGGGGCTATTTGATCCTGGACCATATGGTCGCCAAGAATGGTGGACATTTAAGGGTGCTGTTCAGCGAATCACATGATGTGGAAATCGTGTCCTGGCAGGTGACCTGCACACAGAATGTACTGCTTGTGGTTTTGAAAGGGTTTGTCATGTCAAATTTGATGCCACACTGCTCACTCATTACTGAGCTGGTGACCTCTGGGGTCTTGTGCACGCCCTGAACCGGCATAGCCTTGGCTGAACTCAGTCCATAACTGGCAGACGAGTTGACTTTTTCCTTGTTGGTGTCTAAGAACACAAAAGCTTTGTCCAGCCGCTCTCCATTGCGGCAGCGCAAATAAGAAGGCCAACAGTATTCATTCTCTCTGGCTGTTGGAACAAGAGAAAGAAGATGGTTAGAATTTGAGCTTTAATTGGAGGTGCTGACTTTCTGATGAGACATTAAACCAAGGACCATAAGACCTAGGAGCAGAATTAGGCCACTCGGCCCATCGAGTCTGCTCCGCCATTCAATCATGGCTGATATTTTCTCATCCCCATTCTCCGGCGTTCTCCCCATAACCCCTGATCCTCTTATTAATCATGAACCTATCTATCTCTGTCTTAAAGACACTCAGTGAATTGGCCTCCATAGCTTTCTTCGGCAAAGAGTTCCACAGATTCACCACCCTCTGGCTGAAGAAATTCCTCCTCATCTGTTTTAAAGGATCATCCCTTTAGTCTGAGATGGTGTCCTCTGGTTCTAGTTTTTCCTACAAGTGGAAACATCCTCTCCATGTCCACCCTATCCAGGCCTCGCAGTATCCTGTAAGTTTCAATAAGATCCCCTCTCATCCTTCTAAACTCCAAGTACAGACCCAGAGTCCTCAAAAGTTCCTCATACGACAAGTTCTTAATTCCAAGGATCATTCTTGTGAACCTCCTCTGATCTTTCCAAGACCAGCACATCCTTCCTTAGATACGGGGCCCAAAACTGCTCACAATACTCCAAATAGGGTCTGACCAGAGCCTTATACAGCCTCAGAAGTACATCCCTGGTCTTGTATTCTAGCCATCTTGACATGAATGCTCACATTGTATTTGCCTGCTTAACTGCCAACTGAACCTGCACATTAATCTTAAGAGAATTGTTAACAAGGACTCCCAAGTCGCTTTGTGCTTCTGATTTCCGAAGCATTTCCCCATTTAGAAAATAGTCTATGCCTAAATTCCTCCTTCCAAAGTGCACAACCTCACACTTCTCCACATTGTATTTCATTTGCCACTTCATTGCCCACTCTCCTCGCCTGTCCAAGTCCTTCTGCAGCCCCCTTGCTTCCACAATATTACCTGTCCCTCTACAGATATTTGTATCATCTGCAAACTTAGCAACAGTGCCTTCTTCCAGATCATGAGTATAGAATGTATATTGTGAAAAGTTGTGGTCCCAGCACAGACCCCTGAGGTACACCACTAGTCACCGGCTGCCATCCTGAAAAAGAACCCTTTATCCCCACTCTCTGCCTTCTGCCAGTCAGCCAATGCTCTATCCATGACAGGATCTTACCCGTAACACCATGGACTTTTAACTTATTTAACAGTCTCAAGGAACAGTCCATCATTTCAGGTGGTGATAAAAGACCCTATGGTTTACACGCAGAAGAGGTGGGGAGTTCTCACGGTATCTTGGCAAATATTATCCCTCAACCAACATCACTAAAAAGAGATTATCTAGTCAAACTTATATTGCTAACAATAGCATACAGATCTATTAATTGAAGATCTGAAGTAAAGAACTTAGGAAACGGTACTACTAAAAAAAAATCTATTAATCGCGATGAGCATCAAAAGAATACATCTCAACGCTCAACTGGTCACCGAAGAAGAAGATGGCTAACTTGAAAACAGCACAAAGTCTTTGTGTAACTGGATGCAAATTGGTGCGCTTTTAAGCAGCAGTTCCCTTTGCGTGGCAGCCTTCGATCTACAGGCACAGTGAAAAATAGTGTTGCTCACTGTAGCAGGTCCACATGCGATCGAAATCTTCAACACATTTGTATTTGAGCGAGAGGCAGATAGTGAGAACTTTGATGCCATCGTTCAAAAGTTCGATGAGCATTGTATCCCGAAGAAGAACAAACCTTTTGAAAGTTACATTTTCAGAATGCGCACGCAGTCGACAGGCGAGTTGTTCCACAGTTTTCTGACAGATTTAAAATTAAAGGCTCAGACTTGTAATTTTGCCACATTAAAGTCAACAATTATCAGGGATCAAATTGTATTTGGCATAAAAAATGATAAAGTGCGTGAATGTCTTTTGAGGGAGAATGAGCTCCAGCTCGAAGATGAAATAAATATTTGCCATGCCAGCGAGTTAGCTGGGCAGCAAATCAACACGTTAAACATGAGAAGTTTAGGTGCGAAAATCGGGAATGAAGCTGACGCCATAAATGTTGTGACGCACCCAAAAGGAAAACATGGTCTCAACAGCGGCAGCCATTTAGCCGATTGCCAGATACCACCAATTTGTTTAAGCAGTGTGGAAATAGGTATTTACAGAGGCAAAATCCCACCTTTGGGAAAAGTTGTGCGAAATGCAAGGGCAAAAACCACTTTGCCAAGCAATGTTTTTCCAACAAGAAAATCAACTCACAAAAATCTATAAACCCTGTTGAAGAAATTAATTTAGAGGAAACATTATTCATTGATGTCGTTTTTAATGCAGACAAGGCCAACCAAGCCAAACAAAGTGAAATGTCTTCTACTGTAAATAAAGATAACTGGGCAGTTTCTTTGCTCAGAAATCAAACATTTATAAATGTCAAACTTGACACAGGAGCGAGAGCGAATCTCATCAGTATCACGGATATTGAAGCGATGAGAATCAAGCCAAAGATTTTGAACAGACCAGTATTTTTTAAAGATTACAATGATCAAAGGATTAATTCTTTAGGTGTGTGTGAGCTTGAAGTTCAAGTCAAAAATAAAATCCATAAAATGAAATTTTCAATTGGAGCCACAGATCGTGAATCGTTACCAGGTGTGGAAGCTTGTGAAACACTTCAGTTAGTCAAGAGAGTATACAGTGCAGACTATGCTTTGCATGCGCACAGTGGATCAATGGATTCAATAGTACAAGCATTTCCGGAAATTTTTCAAGGTTTCGGTGTCTTGCCATTTACTTATCGAATTCAACTAAACAATAATGCACAACCCGTAATACATGCTCCTAGGGGGAGTACCAGCACCATTAAGGGATCGGTTGAATGCAATAACAATTTAAGAATATGCATGTATCTTAAATACCTCAATGCCAATACCAAATGAGAAATCTATCCAATACCAAAACGGGAAGAAATAACGAGCGAAATGTCAGCGAAATTCCCCTCCAACTCGATTTTCAAATTTGCTGATGACACCACCGTAGTGTGTCAGATTTCAAACAATGATGAGACAGAGTACAGGAATGAGATAGAGAATCTGGTGAACTGGTGCGTCGACAATAATCTTTCCCTCAATGTCAACAAAACGAAGGAGATTGTCATTGACTTCAGGAAGCGTAGTGGAGAACATGCCTCTGTCTACATCAATGGGAACGAAGTAGAGAGGGTTGACAGCTTCAAGTTTTTAGGTGTACAGATCACCAACAGCCTGTCCTGGTCCCCTGATGTTGACACTATAGTTAAGAAAGCCCACCATCGACTCTACTTTCTCAGAAGACTAAGGAAATTTGGCATGTCAGCTACGACTCTCACCAACTTCTACAGATGCACCATAGAAAGCATTCTTTCTGGTTGTATCACAGCTTGGTATGGATCCCGCTCTGCCCAAGACGGCAGGAAACTACAAAAGGTCGTGAATGTAGCTCAATCTATCATGCAAACCAGCCTCCCATCCATTGACTCCATCTATAATTCCCGCTGCCTCAGAAAGGCAGCCAGCATAATTAAGGACCCCATGCACCCCAGACATACTCTCTTCCACCTTCTTCCGTTAGGAAAAAAATACCAAAGTTTGAGGTCACATACCAACCGACTCAAGAACAGCTTCTTCCCTACTGCCATCAGACTTTTGAATGGACCTACCTCGTATTAAGTTGATCTTTTCTCTACACCTTGCTATAACTGTAACATTATATTCTGCAGTCTCTCCTTCCTTCCCTACGTATGGTATGCATTGTTTGTGGAGCATGCAAGAAACAATACTTTTCACTGTATACTAATACATGTGACAATAATAAATCAAATCAAATCAAAAGGTGCGCCGTGCTTCAGTAAACTGGATGCATTACAGGGTTTTTGGCAACTCAATTTGGATGAAGAGAGTACAAAGTATTGTATGTTTAACACTCCATTTGGGCGCTTCTGTTTTCTTCAAATGCCTTTTGGGATAATATCAGTATCTGAAATCTTTACAGGGCAATGGAGCACATTGTGGAAGGTATTCAAGGAGTTCATGTGTATGTTGACGATATAAAAGTATGGGGTTCTACGAAGGAAAAACACAATGACTGACTTATCAATGACTGACTTATCAAAGTACTACTGAGTGTTAAGAAGTACTGGCTAAGGTTGAACAAAGCCAAGTGTCAATTTGCCGTTAAAGAAATCACGTTTCTTTACGTTTCTTCGGGTGACAAGTTGTCTACTCAAGGCGTACAACCCAATCAAATAAAAATACAGGCAATAATGAATATGCTACGACCGTCAGACAAGAAAGGAGTTCTGAGGATATTAGAAATGGTCAACTTTATTGGTAAATTTATTCCAAATTTGTCAGCCAAGACAACGTGTCTGGGAGAACTTATCAAGAAGATGAAAAATTGAATGGGCAGATAAGCCTGAGCAAGAATGGTTTACTCTGAAGACAGCTTTGACAACAGTTCCGGAGCTAGCATTTTTAGACCCGATCAAGAAACTGAAAATCTCGACTGATGCGACGAAGGATGGGTTAGGTGCAGTTTTGTTACAGCAGGAAGATGGAGAGGATTGGAAGTCACTTGCCTATACGTCTAGGTCCATGACCGACTCTTGAGTGTCGGTACACTCAAATTGAGAAGGAATGTCTTGGACTAGTTAATGGCTTGGAGAAGGTTCACAGATATGTGTATGACCTACCAACGTTCCTGGTAGAAATGGATCACAGACCATTGGTAGCCATCATCAAAAACAACCTCAGTGAGATGTCACCACTCATCCAGAGAATGATGATGAGCTCCAGCGGTATGATTTTGATCTAATTTACACTCCAGGCAAGCACATTGTAGTTGCAGATGCGCTATCAAAAGCTACAGCTGTGCTGGAAGACAGTCATATAGAAGAAGATGTGCAAGTGCATATCAATCTGATAACAGAGACTCTGCCGGTGTCTGATAAAATATCAAAACTAATAGTGGCAGAAACCAAAATGGATGAAGTTCTGCAGATGGTAATCCAGAATCTCAACGAGGGATGGCCAAAAGGGTCATGTTCAAAGTACCACAGCATCAGAGCAGAATGACATGTAGCCAATGGATTCACACTAAGGCAACAAAGAATAATAATATCACAGACTCTGTGAGCCGAAATTTTATAAAGAATTCATGACGGCCACCTCAGAATTGTAAAGAAGAGCTCGAGACACGGTATATTGGCCAAGTGCCAGCCTCCCCGAACAGGCGCCGGGAATGTGGCGACTAGAGGCTTTTCACAGTAACTTCATTGAAGCCTACTTGTTATAATAAGCGATTTCATTTGAGCATCAGCAAGGATATTCAAAGGATGTGTAATTGAAAATACAGAAAAATGTGTCCTTTGAAACATGGAAGTCTGGCAATATCTGGTCTGAGAGGATACAGCAAAAGATCCCACAAAAGGTTAATAGCAGCTGCAAACAGCAGAATTATAAAATGCAGATTCTTGCTCACAAGCAGGCTTAGCAAACACACAGGATCCTGGTGGTAAGCTAAAAGAATGGCTCACACCTTCATTGAAAGTAACTATCTCAGGAAGCATCTGGAAAAGCATGGATGAGAGTTTCAATTGAATTAAGTGACGAATGTTTAAAACAGGCAGGTCTTTCAAGTCATAACCAAGTTAAATTTTATCATACAGCTAAAAGCAAAGTTTCACACCTTAATTGAAATAAACTCTCTTAGTAAACAGCTGGAAAGGATGGATGATGCTCAGTCGAATTTGGTGTCAATTCTAAGTGTAAAATTCTACGAACATCAAGTCAATTAAAAGAAAATTGGAGACGACTGTCTACAAGAAACATAATTTAAAGTCTAAATCAAGGCAAAGTTATGAGCTGGGGACAATTGGAAAATAAACGATTCGAAATCACAGAAATAAAGTAACACCTATTGAAACCAAAGCATTTTTTAATCAGATCTGAGAGGTGACGTTGGCCCAAAATGAATAATTAGTTGTATTAAAATCTTTACATCAAAGATACTTTTTAACTATCAAAGTGAAACAAGCTCATTTACAATAAAGTCGTTAAAACTTAATAACTCTTCGAAAGAGAACATAAACCCAAAGAAAGGGGACAGCCAGCAGAGCCAGCTCTCACAGCTCGGTACATGGGAAGGATAGAACACAGCAACCGAGCTCACCGGCGAATACATCTAAAGAAGACCAGAATTTAAAGAAGATTGAGTGTCAAAGTGGGCCTGAAGGTCCCTTCAACCAACAGGAAGGATCCAGAAGCAAAATATTTTTACCTTTCTGTTAAGAAAGTGTTTACAGCTTTAAAAAAAATAAATCATAATAAAATAACTTAAAAGTTTTAACCTGAAACAGTGATTATTAGCCTACTTTACTTACTTAGCAATGCAGGACCCAGGACATCGATGCTACTAAGTGGTAAGTAGATAAAATCTTCGGTGAAGGTATGGGTTATACCGGGGGATAACTAGAAAATATAGTTTGACCTGAATAGCACCCACCGAAGCCTGTATCAGAGTCAGGGAGTGAGAATCCCTGTTCACCATTTAGAATATCGACCCTTTTTTGGTATAGGGGGAATTCTAAGAATAGTGGTGAGTTTTAACTTCAGATGGTAGAGGAATACGTGAAATGTCAAAATTCCAACATAGACAAATGAAAGAACCAATGCAGATGGGCGACATAGTGATAATTCCATGGCAGAAAGTAGGGATAGACTTGTTTTATCTCGAAGGGAAAGAGTATTTACTGGTCGTTGATTACTTTTCCAATTTTCCTCAAGTGGCACAGTTATCCAGCTCGTCAGCCAGGTGTGTTATAATGCATACTAAAGCTATCTCTGCTCGTCATCACATTCCATAGGTTGTCCTGAGTGACAATGTCCATGTTTCACTTGTTAGAAATGGAGGGAATTTGTGCAGAAGTACGGACTTCAAGCGTGTCACACTCCAGTCCCTTGTATCCCACAGCCAATGGAAAGGCAGAGAAAGGTGTGGCAAATAGTAAAACAATTCCTTTAAAAATCGATGGACAGCGAGGATGATCCATATCTGGCATTGCTCAATTATTGAGCATCACCTTTGAGCAATGGTTTGTCACCATCACAATTACTAATGAGCAAGAAGAACAACGTTGCCATGCCTTTCAAATCAACAAGCAAGTCACAAAATAAAGCATCAACTGTCATCTCAAAAGAGGAAGCAGAAGAGATACTAAGAAAGGTCGACCTTTAGAACACAATGATATCGTAAGGATGAAGGATTGTAATGGCTGGTCACTGTGCGATAGGTCCGCGATCCTACACAATCATCACAGAGCTAAGGACAGGTACTCAGAGAAACAGAAGAGCTTTGTTAAAAATCCAGCAACCTGTTACTTCACTGTCAGCAGATGATGTGCGTGAAGACTATCCATGTGTGTGGATACTTTGTGTATCCAAACAGACGCAACCTAAACGAGAATCAAACGTACAACCTGAAGATGCACAGAGTAATGCACTTCCAACAGATGCATCTTCAGAGCCACTAGAATGTCAAGCAGATATGGCGGATCAACAAAAACTTAGACGGCCAACGAGATATCGAAATAAGGTTGACAGACTGAATCTGTAGTGGACACTGTAATTGTAAATATTCTGAACTGTTTTGCTATGCAAATCATATATATAATTGAAATAATGTATATTATATTTTAGTTAAAAATATAAAGGAAAGAGGACATAATTATATGCATAAGTAATTAATATGTTAGACCTCCAATCAGCAGATGATAGTAGAATTACACCACGTGACACTGCAGCCTCGAGGAGTCTGAGTGAGGAGTCGCCGTGGATACTCGTGTTTAATATTAGCTCTTCCATTCTAGTTGTTAACAGTTACAGTTTGTCAGTAGTATTAGTATTGTTTTCTACCCACGTTATTGTAATTTAATAAATCTTAACTAGTCAAGAACTAGACATTCTTTGGTGCATTGACTCAATCATTGAAACGCACTAAAACGTAACAATCCTTTCACAAACGGATTGGCGGAAAGGCTGGTACAACAGATGATAGACCGTTAGTTAAGAGAGTAAACTAATTTCTCATTTCCTATAGAAACACTGCCCATGGGACAAACCAAAACTCATTGGCAATATTGTTTTCGAAACAGGAGTTGAGAACCAAGTTTGATTTGTCTTACCGCCTGATGCTACTACCATTGTAGAGCGACAACAATAAAACCAAGTTCCATGTCGTGAACAGACATCGAAACAGAGGTTTTGAGCAAGGAGAAAGAGTTATAATAAGAAACTACTCTTCAAGTGAGAAGTGGGTACCTGTCACAATACTCTAAGATGGGGCCCATTTCATATGTGGTGCAAACCAATGACGAGAGTTTGGAGGAAACACACATAGTATGTCACATGATTACGTGGTGACACCATCAGAGGCACTTTGGAGATTTCCCTCTCTTACATTTAGGCTGTGAGCAAGCAACACATTTGCAATAAACTGACAACTGGTTAAGTAACGTACAGTGTGACAATCTGATTATCCTTTGTTTATATTGTGAGTAAAAGTAAAACCCCCGAAAACATACCAGCGAAGCCCAAAGAGTCTGTCTGCTCAGGCCTCGGTCACGAATGGGGTTGCTGTGGGGCACTTGGCACTTCTGTCACCAGTGTCTTTTCCAGGGCCTCACGGTAGCATGGTGGTTAGCATCAATGCTTCACAGCTCCAGGGTCCCAGGTTCGATTCCCGGCTGGGTCACTGTCTGTGTGGAGTCTGCACGTCCTCCCCGTGTGTGCGTGGGTTTCCTCCGGGTGCTCCGGTTTCCTCCCACAGTCCAAAGATGTGCAGGTTAGGTGGATTGGCCATGCTAAATTGCCCGTAGTGTAAGGTTAATGGGGGGCATTGTTGGGTTATGGGTATACGGGTTACGTGGGTTTAAGTAGGGTGATCATTGCTCGGCACAACATCGAGGGCCGAAGGGCCTGTTCTGTGCTGTACTGTTCTATGTTCTATGTTCTAACACAGATGTTTCCCACTCCAACTTCCCTCGAGGTCTAGACCCTACAGGTTTCCTTCACCCCACACCCCCGAATCCTCACCAACATCACCCAACCCCTGTCTGCCTAACCTCTCCCGTACTCCCCCTTTCCCAGTCTAAGACCCCCCAGACTTAACTGGATCTCGACTCCTGTGGTTTAGATTGTGGGGGCTGTTTGCAGTCCCAGTCCTGAGCACTGCAGCTCATGGAACTGCTGAGACTTGAGAGCTACCGGACTCCTAGATTTCTCCCAACTGAGGGGCAAAAATCCCACCTCCAGCCAATTAGCACTAATTGGAACTTGGCATAGCTGTGGCGGGGCTGCCATTTTTGGTGCGTATGCATTTGCTGCTGGGTCTTCAGATGATGGGAAGAGAAACCTCGCCGTCCTAATAATACTGGCAGAGACCTCAATGCTGATCTTTGCAGTACCTCACTAATCACAGCCTACCAAATTGACAGTGTACTGTCTATCCCTACTCTCTGCTTCCTGTCTGTTGACCAATTATCTGTCTATGGGTGGCACGGTGGCATAGTGGTTAGCACTGCTGTCTCATGGTGCCGAGGACCCTGGTTTGATTCCGGCCTCGAGTCACTGTCCTCGAGTCACTGTCCCTGTGAAGTTTGCACATTGGGTCTGCATGGGTTTCACCCCCACAACCCAAAGATGTGCAGGATGGGTGGATTGACCATGATAAATTGCCCCTTAATTGGAAAAATGAATTGGGTACTCTAAATTTAGAGAAAAAAAAATCTCTATCCATGCCGACATTTTGTGTCACCTTATTAAATGCATTTGGAAATCCAAGTAAACCAATTCTGCTGATTCCTCTTCATCTACTTTGCTTGGTTCCATTCTCAACAAACTTTAATAAATTTGTTAAATACCATTTCCCCTTTATAAAACCCCATTGACTTTGTCTAACCATATTATGATTTTCTGAGTTAAATCAGAAACCGATTGACACCTGACGTGATTCCCGATTTCGGCCTCTCCCATGATGTAACCGGCTCGCTCAGATTCGTGCCCGACACGACGTGGGCGTTAGATCGGTGGCACTTTCATCAGTGCCCTTAATGTAGCAAGGCCTGGACAACATTCAGACTTGAGCTGAGAAGTGGAAAATAACATTCACCCAGGGACCCCTACTGTGTGCAGGGCGGCAGCAGCCGGAAGTTGGAGGACCGCTGGAGGCGGCGAAGGATCGGCATGCACAGAGGGCAAAGGAGGCCTTCGTCCTTGTCCGCTTCTCATAGGACGTGGCTTTGTCCGTCAATCTATACTCCCTCTCCGCTTCGCCACACCCGTGTCCCCGTTCCTACAACCTGGTCCGCCTCTCTCTCCCACCCATCCCCTCCCTCCCCATCACCCTGTTCCACTCACCCAGGGTCTGTGCTAATCACTCCAGGGTGATGGTCCTGTGTTGGCACTA
>NC_052163.1:41020877-41150877 GCF_902713615.1 Scyliorhinus canicula
AGTTAATTCATCATTTTTACAAGAGGTTCAGGCAATGCCACCAATTGCATTAAACCTGACACAAGCCCATTCACCATCGCTCCAGTATTAATAACTTGTGCCTCATTATTCTGGGAAGATGGCATGAGAAATCAATCAGTCTGCTGTACAGGCACCAGAGACATATTTCAAACACATTCTCACGTCACTGCTGAACCAGAGATGATTCAGTAGCACTTCAGAGGCTATAATGATCTTGCACTGTTATTCTGGAATGCTCCAAAGGCGAACTTTTGTTCAGTTGATGACTGTGAGTACAGCAAGTGCCTGGAAGCGACTTGCCATCATCTCCACTTACTCCTCTCTTGTTCCCACAGGTACTGACCCAGGTCTACATAGAATTCCTCTTCCAAACAGGACATCTTTAGTATGGAGCCCAGAGACTAGGAGGTTAGTAGATTACTTAGCTGCCAAAGAAACACCATATTTAACTATTATTCTGGTCCATATTTAAGAACTCAGCAACCAACTTAGATGAGTATGCCGCCACCGTCACAGACTTCATCAGCAAATGTGTGGACGACTGCGTGCCAAAGAAAGCAGTACGTACGTTCCCCAACCGGAAACCATGGCTCAATTGCGAGATTGACTCCCTACTGAAGGACATATCGGAGGCGTTCAAGTCAGAAGACCCTGACCTGTACAAGAAATCCAGGTACAACCTCCGCAAAGCCATCCGAGATGCCAAGAGAGATTATCAAACCAAGCAAGAGTGACAGACAGATTCTCAGTAGTTGTGGCAAGGACTAAACATAACAGGCTACAAAACGAAGACGAGCAGTATCTCCAGCAGCAGCGCATCCCTCCCCGACGAACTCAATGCATTCTATGCTCGGTTCAAGCAGGTAACGAACAATCTGCTCTCGAGTGCACCAGCAGCCAATAACTCACACATACCCACTATCCCAGCTTCCAAAGTCCGATCGGCCTTCCTGAAAGTGAACCCTCGGAAGGAGACGGGCCCGGACGGGATCCCTGGTCGTGCACTCAGAGCCTGCGCGGACCAGTTGGCAGAGGTGTTCACGGACATCTTTAACCTGTCCCTACTCCACTCCAAGGTCCCTACCTGCTTCAAGGAGACCACAATCATACTGGTGCCAAAGAAGAACCAGGTAAAGTGCTTCAATGACTACCGTCCGGTGGCCCTGACTTCAGTCGTAATGAAGTGCTTCAAGAGGTTGATCATGAAGTGCATCACCTCCGTACTTCCAGAACGCCTTGATCCACTGCAATTTGCATACCGTTTACTGTTCTATGTTCTATGTTCTTCAGGGCATAAGTAGGCCATAATGGGACAGACTGCCGTGTTATGTGACAAACTCAGTCCAAAAGAAAGTTGGTGCTTGTTTTCTAGGAAAAAAAAGGGGCAGCAGGGTAGCATGGTGGTTAGCATAAATGCTTCACAGCTCCAGGGTCCCAGGTTCGATTCCCGGCTGGGTCACTGTCTGTGTGGAGTCTGCACGTCCTCCCCCTGTGTGCGTGGGTTTCCTCCGGGTGCTCCGGTTTCCTCCCACAGTCCAAAGATGTGCGGGTTAGGTGGATTGGCCATGCTAAATTGCCTGTAGTGTTCTAATAAAATTAAGGTTGGGGGGGGGGGGGGGGGGGGGGGGGGGGGGGGGGGTTGTTGGGTTACGGGTATAGGGTGGCTACGTGGGTTTGAGTAGGGTGATCATGGCTCGGCACAACATTGAGGGCCGAAGGGCCTGTTCTGTGCTGTACTGTTCTATGTTCTATGTTGCAACCGGACCACAGCAGGCGCCATTTCCCTGGCCCAACACTCATCCCTAGAGCAAATCGACAACAAGGACTCCTACATCAGACTCCTATTTATTAACTACAGCTCTGCCTTCAACACTATAATCCCAGCCAAGCTCGTATCAAAGCTCCAAAACCTAGGACTTGGCTCCCCACTTTGCAATTGGATCCTCGATTTTCTGACCAACGGACCACAATCAGTAAGAATGAACAACACCACCTCCACAATAGTCCTCAATACTGGACTATTGGCAAGGCTGCATACTTAGCCCCCTACTCTACTCTCTGTACACACACGACTGCGTGGCAAAATTTGGTTCCAACTCCATCTACAAGTCTGCTGACGATACAACCATAGTGGGCCAGATCTCGAATAACGAGTCAGAATACAGGAGGGAGATAGAGAACCTAGTGGAGTGGTGCAGCGACAACAATCTTTCCCTCAATGCCAGCAAAACTAAAGAGCTGGTCATTGACTTCAGAGAGCAAAGTACTGTACACACCCTGTCAGCATCAACGGGGCCGAGGTGGAGATGGTTAGCAGTTTCAAATTCCTAGGGGTGCACATCTCCAAAAATCTGTCCTGGTCCACCCACGTCGACGCTACCACCAAGAAAGCACAACAACGCCTATACCTCCTCAGGAAACTAAGGAAATTCGGCATGTCCACATTAACCATTACCAACTTTTACAGATGCACCATAGAAAGCATCCTATCTGGCTGCATCACAGCCTGGTATGGCAACTGCTCGGCCCAGGACCACAAGAAACTTCAGTGAGTCGTGAACACCGCCCAGTCCATCACACAAACCTGAGTCCCATCCATTGACTCCATCTACACTTCCCGCTGCCCCTGGGGAAAGCGGGCAGCATAATCAAAGACCCCTCCCACCCGGCTTACTCACTCTTCCAACTTCTTCCATCGGGCAGAAGATACAGAAGTTTGAGAACATGCATGAACAGACTCAAAAACAGCTTCTTCCCCGCAGTTACCAGACTCCTAAATGATCCCTCTTATGTACTGACCTCATTAACACTACACCCTGAATGCTTCATCCGATGCCAGTGCTTATGTAGTTACATTGTATATCTTGTGTTGCCCTATTATGTATTTTCTTCTATTCCCTTTTCGTCCCATGTACTTAATGATCTGTTGAGCTGCTCACAGAAACATACTTTTCACTGTACGTCGGTACACGTGACAATAAATAAATCCAATCCAATCGCTGCTCCAGACCTTCAGCAACTGAACATACATTTCCCAGAGATCATGGGCTCGGCATGACCAACAACCCCCAAAACAAGGCAAAGACCAATTATGCAATCCATCGCAGATTCCAGCTGCACAAAGCCAGAACTATCTATAATCTGTGTCTCAATTATACAATGCCTATAATATCAAGAGAAAAGATTGGACTCACGATTATCAAAAATCCAAGAGACCAGCATCCATTTGCCAGGTGATTGTGTTATTTATTCACTAAGTGAGCTTGAGTTATGATGTACCATCGATTGCACGCGAGGCGAGTGATTTACCAAAGTCTGGCTTTAATTAACTAGAACACAGCTCTGCGATCGTCTACAGTGGAAAGGGACGATCGTCAGGCGTTTGAGCATTTATACCTCGTTAATAGAGGCGTGGTTAACTTAGCCTCTCGGCCAATCGGTCGAGAGGCACATGACCGACCAGGGCCAATGGTACGCCGACGTTCTGGCCCAATGGCAGACGAGTATGCAGATCATATCACCACAAGTTATTAACATAATCTTTGGTCCTGTGATCACAACACTAATTCACCAGTTATACTAAGTTTTAACCGTGGTTAAGTTTGTAAAGTTCAGAGCTTGTACATTCTCTTTTGATGTTTACATCCCAGGTTGTCAAAATGATGCGTGACATTGGTGTAAACAGCAAATGCAACAATGCAATGCAGGGCGCAACAATGCAATGAGGAACATTGCAGAATAGACACTTCAGGGCAGCAAGAATGAAATCCAAATCAATGTTTTAAACTTAAGTCATTAAGTCTTCAGTTTATTTCTGTTCAGTTAGTGCAATAAATGTAAATACGGCAGGGCACCTCAGCCGCATTGAATGCATATTCTGCCACGTGGGAACCCCAGACTACTTCTGGCGATACGGACAACCAGGTTAAAGCCTGTGTTGTCTACTGGAAGAGAGTTTTGCATTTGAGCTTGAGAGCAGCTGCTGTCTCTGCGGCACATCCACAAGTCTGGTAATGGAGGGAGAGGGTAGAGCTCCCGAAGGGAAGTGAATTTAAGTATTTACAAGTAAGGGACTTTGCACGGAAGGTGTGGAAAGGATTTCCTAGGCTGCCAAAATATGCCCTTTTGAAACGGTTACTGCTTCCAGATGTGGGAGGGTAGGATTGGGGACATATGTGGGTGGCTGGCAGAGCAGGGGGGTACGCAGGTGTGGGGAAGATCAAGGAGAAATGGGAGGAGTTGGGAGGGGAGATAGGTTGGGGAGTGAGGCATTGTGTAGGGTGAATTTGACCTCCTCTTGTGCAAGGATGGGTTTGATACAATTTAAGGTGGTACACAGAGTGCACATGACTCAGGCGAGAATAAGTGGGTTCTTCCAGAGAGTGATAGACGAGTGCAAGAAGAGTGGGCTGGGACCAGCAGACCACACGCATATGCTCGGGGGCTGTGAGAAGCTAGCGAGATAGTGGGTGGCGGTGTTTGGGATACGAGCAAAGATTTTGGGCGTGAAGGCCGGGCCAGACCCTAGTGGCAATCTTTGGGATATCGGAAAAGCCGGAGCGGATGGTGGGGAGGAAGGCCGATATTGTGGCCTTTGCCCGGCAAAGAATTTTACTGGAATGGCGGGCGACAACGCCACCGGGGGTGGGGCCTGGCAAGGGGACCTGTATGACTCAAAACTGAGTTGGGTAGTGTGTTCCACAGAGTATTTATGGTTTGTACTTCGAATAAGTTTGGAATAAAATACGTTCAAAACAAAAGTCTGAGAACTACATGGATAGCAGTCAGCCCACAGCTCAAATGTCTCAAAAGAGAAATGGGTGTTTCCAGTCAAGCAGGTCAAGACAATGGTACAATGGGTGGCTCAGTTTTAAGGGACAATGCATATGATTTAGAAAGGCATGGATTAATCAAGGACAGTCAGCAGGCAGGTAGCATGGATTTGTTAAGTGAAGGTCATGCCCGTCTAAGTTGAATGAATTTCTTGAAGAGGTAATAAGATGCGGCAATGAGGGTAGCAGGTTTAATGCAGAGATTTATAAAGGCTTTGATAAGGTCCCAAATGGTAGACTGACTGGAAATTAAAAACTCATGGGAGCCAAGGGAAAGTGGCAAAACCGCCATTCATTATGATCATGGCCGATCTTCCAACTCAAATGGCCCAAGCCCACTTTCTCCCATATCCCTGGATCCCCTTCGCCCCAAGTGTTATATCTAATTGCTACTTCTTGTGTAACGAATTCCGCAGGCTCTCCACACTCTGGGTGAAGAAATTTCTCCTCATCTATCCAAAATGGTCTACCCAGCATCCTTGGTGAGTTGTGCAGTGCATCTTGTAGATGGTGCACACTGTTGCCACTGTGCTTTGGTGGTGGAGGGAGTGAATATTTAAGGTGGGGAGCCAATCAAGCAGACTATTTTGTCCTGAATGGTGTTGAGCTTCTTGAGCATTCCTGGAGTTGTACTCATCCATCCAGAGAAGTGGAGAGTATTCCATCCCACTCTTGACGCGTGTCTTGTAGATAGTGGTCGGCTATGGGGAGTCAAGAGGAGTTATTCTCCATAAAATTCCCGGCTGATTTGATCTTGCGGCCCCAGTATCTAAATGGCTGATGCAGCTGAGTTTCTGGATGATAGTAATACTCTAAAATTGATAGTATGGGATTCAACAATGGTGATGCCAATGAATGCCAGGAGAAGATGACTACATTCTCTCTTGTTGGGAGATAGTCATTTGCTGGTGCAAATGTTATTTGCTACATACCAGCCCAAACTTGAACACTCTCCAGGTCTTGCTGCATATGGAGACAAACTGCTTCAGTATCTGAGGAGTCGCAAAGTTGATCATCAGTGAACATCCCCACTTTGGACCTTAGATTGGAACAAAGGCCATTGATCAAGCAACTGAAGATTATTGGGCCTCAGACACTATCCTGAGAAACTCCTGCAGTGATGTCCTAGAACTGACCTCCAAAAACAACTATTTTCCTTTGTGCTAGCATGATTCCAAACGTCTCCCACCTTAATTCCCACTGAATCCAATTTTGATGGGACTCTTTATCAAATCAGTCATGATCTCATTGTATGGCGGAGGAGACTAGATAGGCCAAATGACCTACTGCTGCTCCTAGGTTTTCTGATGCTTGATGTTATATTCTGTCAAAAGCTGTCTTGATGTCAAGGACAGTCACTCACCTCACCTATGGAGTTCATGCTTGTCCACGTTTGGATCAAGACTATAATAGGGTCAGGAGCTGAGTGGCCCTGGTGGAACACAAACTGAGCGCCAGTGAACAGGGTATTGCTAAGAAAATGCTGTTTGTTAGCACTGCCGGAATCAGCTTCCATCATTTTGCTGATGTTAGACTTATGGGGCAGTAATTGGTTGGGTTGGTGATTTTGCTGGCAGGACATACATGGGCACTTTTCTACATGGTGCCAGTGTTGTAGCTTTACTGGAACAGATTGGCTAGGGACATGGCAAGTTCTGGAGCACAAGTCTTCAGTACTATCGCCAGAATGTGAAGGCCATAACCTTTTGTGCATCCAGTGCAATCAGCTATTTCTTGATATCACGTGGAGTGGATAGAGGCATATGTAATACCGGGACCTCCAGAGAAGGGAGAGATGGATCAGAGAAAGATCATCCACCTGGCACTTCTGGCTGAAGATGATTGCAAATGCTTCAGCCTGGTCTTTTGCAGAGATTTGCTGGGTATCCCCCATCGAGGGTGGATATATTTTGAAAATTTGTTGTTTAATTGTCCACCACAATTAGATGTGGCAAGATTGTAGAACTTAGATCTGATGTTTCTGGTGCCTAGGTCGATACCAAGTGATCCATCCGATTTCAATTCTTTATAGGTTTAGTGGTTTGATAGGCCATTTCACTGGGAATTTAAAAGTTAACCACGTTGCTGTGGGTCTGGACTCACATATAGGCCAGACCAGGTAAAGCGGGCACATTCCCTTCACTAAAGAAGGACACGAATGAACCAGATGGATTTTTACAATTGACTATTTGTTCGTGGTCACCTTAAAAGTTTTGTTTTTAATTCACAATTATAATTCAACCAAATTTAAACTGCACAAGCTGCCATCGTGGGATTTGAACCTATTTCCCCAGAGTATTATTTTCAGCCTCCAGATAACTAGTCCAGTGACATAACCACCAAGCTGCCATCTCCCCATTTTCAGCAATGAAGAATTTTAGCGGTGTGGAAAGATTGCACAGGCAGAAGCTGTTTTCTGTGGAATAGAGGAGGCCAAGAAAAGATTCAATTGGAGTGCATAAAAGTGAAGGATCTAGAAAGAGCGCAGTGAAAGGACCTTTTTTCATAGCCTGAGAGAATAACGTTCCCCCCCCCCCCCGGGTCAATTCTCCTTGAAGTCGATGAACGGCTGCCACCTCCGAGTGAACACCTGTAATGAACCCCTTAAGGCAAACTTAATTTTCTGCTATGTCACTGACCCAAACCCCTGACTTTGGAGGCTTCGAGTCCCTCCATCCCAGCAAAATTCGTCTCTGGGCCACCAGGAAGGCAAAGGCCAAGACGTCGGCCTCTCTCCCCCTCCTGGGCTCCCGGATTTTCCGACACTCCAAATATTGCCATCTGTGGACTCGGAGTAACTTTCCCGTCTCGGACCTCTGAAAATCCGTGCCAAAATCCCCTCAGCCTCGGACACGCCCAAAACATTGTACATGGTTCACAGGACTGCCCCACCTGTCCTACACCTCCTCAAAATACCTACTCATCTGGGACTCAGTCATATGAGCTCTGTGGGCCACCTTGAATTGGATCAGGCGAAGCCTGGCACACGACGAGGATGCATTGACTCTCCTCAGGGCCTTCGCCCATACCCCAACTTCCAACTCCGCTCCCAGCTCTTCCTCCCACTTCCTCTTTACCTCCCAATTGTAACCCCTTCCCACTCCATCAGTTCCTTATATATTTCCGAGACCCTCCATTCCCCAACCCCTGTTTTTGACATCACCTTATTTTGTAGCCCCCTTAGTGGGAGGGGAGGGAAGCCCAGGACCTGCCTCCGGACAAAATCCCGCACTTGCAAGTACCGGAACCCATTCCCCCCTGGCAACTCAAACTCTTCCTCAAGCTCCTTCAGGCTCAGGAAGGAGTTGGAGTTTAGAAGGATGAGGGGAGATCTTATTGAAACTTACAGGATACTGCGAGGCTTTGATAGAGTGGGTGTGGAGAGGATTTTTTACTTGTAGGAAAAACTAGAACTAAGAGGACACCATCTCAGACTAAGGGGACAATGCTTTAAAACAGAGATGAGGGGGAATGTCTTCAGCCAGAGGGTGGTGAATTTGTGGAACTCTTAGCCGCAGAAGGCTGTGGAGGCTAAATCACGGAGTGTCTTTAAGGCAGAGATAGATAGGTTCTTGATTAATAAGGGGATCAGGGGTTATGGGGTGAAGGCAGGAGAATGGGGGTGAGAAAATATCAGCCATGATTGACGGAGCAGACTTGATGGGCCAAGTAGCCTAATTCTGCCCCCATGTCTTATGGTCTTGTAGGAAACGCTCCTCAATGAAAAGATCCCCAAATCTTTCAATCTCTGCCCGTGCCACCTCCTGAAGCCCCCCATCCAGCCGCGCGCCCCCCCCCCCCCCCCCGGAGCGAACCGGTGATTAACACAGATCGGTGACCACACCGACGCCTCCTCCACTCTCACATGCTGCCGCCATTGCCCCCACACTCTCAGGACTACCACTGGGCTCATGGAGTACCGAGCCGGCAAGAACGGCAGAGGTGCTGTTAACAAAGCCTTCAGACTCGTGCCCTTGTAAGATGTCGCCTCCACTCGCTCCCACACTGACCCCTCCCCCACCATCCATTTCCTAAATATCGATATTTTAGCCGCCCAATAGTAATTAATAAAGTTCGGAAGGGCCAAGCACCCCCTCTCTGCACCCCACTCAAGAAGGACCTTCTTCACCGTCTGTGCTTTCCCGGCCCATATAAAACCCCAGATCGCCGCATTCATCTTCCTAAAAAATGCCTTAGTGTTGAAGATTGGAAGACACAAACACGAACAGCAATCTTGGGAGGAAGGTCATTTTCACAGTCTGTACCCTCCCCGCCAATGACAGCGGGAGAACGTCCCACCTACGGAAGTCCCCTTTCATTTGCTCAATCAACTTGCCTAAATTTAATTTATGAAGCTGACCTCAGTCCCTTGCCACTTGAATCCCCAGGTACCCAAAATTCCCTCCCACCACTCTGAATGGCATCTTCCTCAGTCTCCTCTCCTGCCCCGGTGCCTGGATTGCAAAAACCTCACTCTTACCCATATTCAGTTTGTAACCCGAGAACTGACAAATTCCTCCAGTATCCCCATAATTCCTGCAATCCCTCCAACGGCTCTGTTATATAAAGGAGCAAACTGTCCGCATAGAGCAAAACTCTATGCTCCACCTCTCACTATCCCCCGCCAAACGTTTGATGCTTTCAGCGCCATTGCCAAAGGCTCTATAGCCAGGGCAAACAGTAATGGGGAGAGTGGATACCCCTGACTCGTCCCCTGACACAGACTAAAATATTCTGATCATACCCGGTTTGTCCTTACATTTGCCACCGGAGCCTAATATAGCAACCGGACCCAATCCACAAATCCCTGCCCAAACCCAATCCTTCACAGGACATCCCACAGATACTTCTACTCCACATGATCAACGGCCATTTCTGCATCCATGGCCACCACCACCACCTCGATCTCGTGCTCCTCCACAGGCATCATTATTACATTAAGGAGCCGCCTAATGTTGGTCATCAGGTGTCGTCCCTTAACAAATCCCATCTGGTCCTCCCCCATTACCCCTGGAACACAATCCTCTATCCGTGTGGCGAAGATCTTTGCCAGCAATTTCGCAGCCACATTTAGCAGGGAGATTGGCCTGCTGGTCTCGCATCAGTCCCATCTCTGCTGCCAGAGGTGGACTGTTTCCCTGCCAGCTCCTCCAACCTCTGGATTGCCTGTCCCTGGGCTGCCAGTCTCTGCGTGCGTTGACCGCTCCTCACAACCAACTGGTTCGCTTTTTTCCAGGCACTTCCGGACCCCAGCTCCATAAACTAGGGGTCACTCTCTTCTGCTGCACCTTTTTCCTACAAAGTTCCTTCTACAAACCGGCATAAAGGCCACAAAAAGACCACCATGAGCGGAGCTGCCAAATATGCGACCACTCACTCCATGGCCGTCACCGGAAGTGCCAGCCTGAGAAATTAACAAGCAATGAGCACAGATTTAAAGTAGTTGGTGGAAGGATTAAAGAAAAGGTTGAAGAGTAATATTTTCACCTTGAATGTGGTCGGTGGTTGGAACTCACTGTCTAAAAGGATAGTAGAGTCAGAAAACACTTGAATGTGCACGAGCTGGCATAACCTGCAGGTCTAAGGACCACAAATTGGAAGGTGCAATAGCTATTTTCGGGCCAGCATAGACCTGATGGATCAAATGGCCTTCCCGAGTGCTGTAAGTCTGCGTGTTTCTATGTTAGTTTCTTTGTCTTGCTTCTCCAAGGACAGAATTAGTTTGGCTTCTTGATATTTGGTACTTGATAGAAATTAATTATGCCACAAACATAAATCACCGGATTTCTGTGAACAAATTAAGTGCAGTCATAAAGTCGATCTGGTTATTAGTGATTTTTAGATTAATTTTACAGCCTATCTCCACAGATCAAATCTAATGACTAAGTACGAATGTGACTAATGATGGGAGGTATTCATAATCAATAAACAGATTCCGGCTACTAAAGGTTGAAGATAAATGCAGCATTACATTTCATTTCACTTCTGTTCACAAATGGCCAATCTAAATATCCTGGCCACAGAAGGAAAAAGCCAGGAGCACAGCCTATCTGTCCTCAGCTGAATAAACCTCCACTCTATTGCTTCACGAGAGATTCTTTCAAAAATTATTTCACAGAATGTGGACGTCGCTGGCTCGGCCAGCATTTATTGCCCACTGCCAATTGCCCCCCCCCCCCCCCCCGAGGTGGTGATGGTGACATCGGAAAGATATTTTTGTGGCACATACATGGGACAATACAAAATTAACTCAAGGGCCAATTAATTCTGGTATATCTTGCCAACTTGATCTGCCTGAAATCCAAGTGGTTTCAGATAGCGATGTGATCTCCAAGGTGACCCATCATGGCAAAGTTGGCCTCGAAGTCAGTGCAGCTAACATTCTATACGGCTAACATTCTACACTACTTTCTGTCTTTGGAGGTCCACGTGCATGAGCAAACATCCAAGACATACACATGTAGGCCTGTTGCCACAGAAAGGATAGGTTTGGAATAAGAATAGAAATGTTTTGGAGTAAATTGCCAACCTTTATGGTTAACGAGTTAATTAGCATTTTTGAGGAAATCAGCATGCAGTTTCAATCAGATGTTTCAACTAAGGCTGAACTGTCCGTGTAAACCTGTGAAAAGCTCTTGGAGATTTGTATTTGGAAATTTGCTCCTCCTTTCACACAACATGCAGTGAATATGCACACAAAATAGCTCATTAAGTGTACTGAATGGTTGAGGGAATCTTCAGGCCCGCAACACAAAGACCTTTTCACCATTTCAAAACACACAATAGGCAATTAATGTGTGAGCCCTTATACCATCCCTGACTCATGGCATTAAAATCTTTCTTTCTACCAACTGCAACTGTGTTGGGCAATCACACCCATCCCACTTCCCCAAGTTCCTTTGTGGCTATGGCTACATGACATGAAACTGCCACAGGTTTGAGGACAATCGATCCAAAGATCATAAGACACAGGAGCAGAATTAGGCCATTTGGCCCACCTTGTCCGCTCCACCATTCGATCATGGCTGATATATTTCTCATCACCATTCCACATAATTCCGCCTATTCCACATAACCCATGATCCCCTTACTAAATCAAGAACCTATCCATCTCAGTCTTAAAGACACAGTGACTTGGCCTCCACAGCTTTCTGCTACAATGAGTTCCACAGATTCACCACTCTCTGGCTGAAGAAATTCCTCCTCATCTCTGTTTGAAAGGATTCTTTCTGCAGTATGAGGCTGTCCCCTTGGGTTCTAGTTTTTCCTACGAGTGGAAACATCTTCTCCACACCCACTATCTAGGCCTCTCATGTTCTGTAACTTTCAATAAGATCCCGCCTCATCCTAAACTCCATCAAATACGAATCAGAGTCCTCAGCTGCTCCTCATATGACAAGCCCTTCATTCCGGAGATCATTCTTGTGAACCTCCTCCAAGGCCAAACAGATGCTAAAATTTGAATTCAATAAAAATCTGGAATTGAAAGTCTAAATGTGACCACAAAACCATTGTCGGTTGTCGTAAAAACCCACCCAGTTCACTAATGCCCTTTAAGGAAAGAAATCTGTTATCCTTACCTGGTCTGGTCTACATGTGACTCCAGATCTACAGTAACGTGGTTGACTCTTAAATGCTCTCAGGGATGGGCAATAAATACCAGCCCAGCCAGCGACACCCAGACCCCATTATCAATTAGAAAAAAATGTTAACCTCAAGTCCCTTTGTGCTTCAGATTTCCGAAGCCTTTCGCCTTTTAGAAAATGGCTCTATTCTTCTTACCAAAGTGCATAACTTCACACTTTTCTACATCGTATTCTATCTGCCACTTCTTTACCCATTCTTCTAGCCTGTCCAGGTCCGTCTGCAGCCTCTCCTGCTTCCTCAATACAACCTGTACATATCATTGTATCATCTGCAAACTTAGCAACAATGACCTCGGTTCCTTCGTCCTGATCGTTAGTGTATAGTGAATAATTGTGGTCCCAACACTGACCCCTGCAGAACACCACTAGTCACTAGCTGCCATCCTAAAAAAAGACTCCCTACTCTCTGCCTTCAGTCAGCAATGCTCTACCAATACCAGTACCTTGCTCCTAACACCATGGGCTCTTATCTTATTTAGCAGCCTCCTGTACAACACCTGTCAAAGGCTTTCTGGAAATCCCAACAGATCACATCAACTCACTCACCTTTGTCTATTTTCCTCATTACCTACTTAAAGAATTCTAACAGATTTGTCAGGCATGACCTCCCCTTGATGAGGTCCTAAATCAAAGCTGGAGGTTTACTAGATGCGGGGCAGAGTCAGGTGATACTGAAGAGCTGGAAACAGGTGGTTTTAGTGATGGTGTGCATTCGTTGTTAGATGTTCACCTTGGTGTCAAAAATGACACGAAGGTTGCAGAGTCTCTTGGATTCCAATGAAAGATCAATGACCTGAAACATTAACTGTTTCTACCTCTGCAGTTGTTGCCAAACCAGCATTTTGTTTATATTTCAGATTTTCAGCATTTCGCTCGCGAGAGTAAGAGTCAGTGGGGAGGGAGCAAAATTTGTGGTGGAGACCTCAGACACTGGCTTCATTGGAGGAAATTTCTGCTAAGCTGTACTGGACATGAGAAACAGAGTCTGTGGCTGTTTGAATAGTTTTAACAATTTAGTCCAACAGCTTAGTTCAGAGTTAAGCTAAATATGTAGCTTGACACAGTGTTGATTTTGGTGCCTGTCTGCCCTTCCAATTCTAAAGAACTTTGAATCTGCTCTGGTTAAGACACAAGGCTGGGGGAACACATCAGTTCCATAACCCACCCACAACTGGCTTCAAAGGTTAGATCTACTTAACGTATCAATACCATGTTACTCCACGATTAAACACATTTTTCTAAAAGGTATTTGGAGTTCAATTACTTCGAAGTTCCTCAAACGGAATATTCGAAAAGACGAGGATATAGAATGTGTGCGCAAGTTCAAGGAACCTGAAGAGAAGATGCATCATTGCATGTGCCAAGGTGTTATTTACAGCTTTGTTTTTGCATCTGGTATAGCTGGCAGGCTTTCCGATATCTCATGATATCCTGATTGATGTTACACAGAAGGTTGAAATAGCTAATTAGAGAATCAGGCGCAATCCAAATGCTCAGCTACTAAACAGGGGATGTATTTTATGGCTCAGTATAGCTTTCGCAAACTGCCGAGACCCTTTAGGATAAATTACTGACTAGATGCTGAAGGTATCAGAAACAGTTTCAAAGGTTGCTGAATCGAAGGCAGAAAGGAGAAGGTAATTAGCTGATCCACCCGCCCAGTTACTTTCATGAAATGTTGCAGACAAACTCCAACATCAACCCTACCCCTGCATAGCACTACCACCACAACCACCCCCTGCACCCCCCCACCATCACGCGCCCCCCCCCACCACCCCCCCAACTCCCCTCGCACCACCCCAACCCCCCTGCACAGCCCTCTTTCCCCCTCAACCACCACCACCCCTGCACAGCCCCCCCCCCCCCCCTCCCCCCAAACCACGCGGCCAGTAAATGCAGGGAGGGGCCTCCCCTGTCCTGGGCTTTCAGACAGCCGTTACACCTTGAGATCTAACCAGATCTCACGAGGCTCTCGCCAAGGATCAGGGTCTGAGGGGACCATGCCCATGAAAGGAGGGATTGGGGGGTGGGGGGTGTTGGTATGAAGGTTTGGGGTTAAGGGCAGGTATAAACGGGCCTATGGAAGGTTTTAGTGGCGGTGGGGAGTTGTGTGAAAGGTGGAGGCCTGAAAAGTGAGGGGGGCCTCAGCAACCCCATAGTGGGTGTCTTCACGTGGGTGGGGGGGGGGGGTCTAGTGCCCATGTGCCTGGGGGGTGACATGCCTGTGTGGAGGGGAGTGGGGTGGGTGGTGTGAGGGACCCTGGTAAAAGAATGGCATCTTACACTAAATGCAAAATTCAATTTTCAAATGCAACAGTTTTCAGGGTCAATTCTGTAGCTACTGTTTTGCAGAACTAGTGTTTCAGCAGCAGCAGAAACAAGAAAACAATCAGTTCAGGGAGCCAGGGCTCTCCCTGAAGCTGCCAGCATTCTTAACGTTAAGTGTTCAGAGAAAAAGCAACATGCATATTGATGCACAACTTCATTGAGCACAAAAATGTCCTTGTGCCTAAACTTATTTGTTTTGCATTATTGTCCATTCCATCTCGCAAATTAGATTGTTCCAGTTGCCATGTAAATTAAAATGTTAATTCTCCTAATTTATTGACAAAGCTGCATACCATTAGAGACTGAGGAGCCACATAATTGCAAATTTGTTCAAACATTGATGAGCATCACTTTTATTGTGAAGGCAAGGTTGTTTCATAACACTATTTTGATTTGCTGTGTATGCTTGAGAATTGTAAATAAAAATCCCCCTGCAGTGCTCGCTATGACCATCACTGTCACATTGCAGCCATCATTCTCAGACAGCTCATCACTCAACATAAAGTCTTTTGCCTATCCAAAAGAGCACTTTCTTCAAAATGAGGTTCACAAGAATAATTTGTTAAATTAATCAATCCATCATCTTAAAGATTTTCTATTGCTTGTAAACTGAAGTATTCCATAGTCTATACAGTTTATGTAAAGTTATTTTTCTCCATGTTAGCACATGGAAGAATGTATTAAAAATAGTCAAGACGTCACAATACAGCAATAAGGCATTCAGCCCACCATGACATACCATGTTTGTGTTCATGTTCCCCCTCCCACCAAACAAATCTTTGCAATTTACCAATGCTTTTTCCAAGAACCCGTTAATTGCTATTTTATACAGGATACAAATTAGCTCAATGCACAAGTTACTTAGAAATGCAAACTTAATTACTCCCATCATTGGGGGTAGTGTGTAACAAATCTGAATAAGTTGACTACGACTGAAGTAGTGGCCTCCTGTAGCATAGGATACTTGCACTCAGGCTTTCAACAAACTCTTGGTGACTGATCAATAAACAATTTGTATCTTAGTATTTCAAAAGTTTCATAATGGGTTGAAAGCTTCCTCATGGGCAAAGGTACTTCAGTGGCTTCAGGAAATATGCACAGATTTTAGAGATAATGCAGAAAAGATTTACAAGAAAAGTTTCAATGCTGGGAGACTTGTTACATTGACAGATTGAAAAAGCCAGGGCAGTCCCCTTCAATAATGTCAAGAGATGTTCTATAGGTGTTCAAAATCATGAAGAACCTAGACAGAGTGGAGGGAGAGAAACTGTTCCCATTGGCAGTATTCAAGAACTGCAGAACATCAATTTAAGCTGATTGTCAAAATAAAACAAAGTTAACACGAGAAACACACTGCAGTAAGTGGCAACGTGAATGCACTGCCGGAGTGTGTGGTGGAGGGACGTTTAATTGTGCCTTTCAAAGGGTCCAAGCACCAGAAGAGAAAACATTTGCAGGGCAATGGGAAAGGACAGAGAGAATGGGATTAGTTAAAATGCTTTGGCAGGAAGCCAGCATCAACACAACAGGCTGAATGATTATCTTTTGAGCTGTAACCATTCAAAACAAAAAGGGAAATAACTCAACACCAAAGCAAGTTATGGCAGAGGCAGCCATTTGGCCATTCCTATCTGTTGCACAAATCCAAAGGCAATCCCTCATGGTCCAGGTGCTTTCTCTAATTCAAAGGTTTACCCGCATCTTAGGGGTCCTCTGCTTCAAACTATTTATGAAAACATGCTCCAGTAAGGCTCTTAACCTATCCTTCAACTGAACCATATTAAACAGACTGATTCAATAAATGTGAAGAGTGCCAGGGAGGCCCGGCCAACCATGTCCACATGTTCTGGGCTTGCCCCAGACTTGTCAGGTTCTGGACAGTATTCAATGTCCCAAGGTTGAGGGGGTGAGGGTGCCCGAGAGTGGCAGTCTGTCAGATATTTGACCAGCCATAAGTAGATATGGGGAAGAGGGTCGATCGCCTTGCTGCCTTAATCACATGCCGTAGTGAGGGGACAGGGCCGCCCCCCCCCCCCCCCCCCAGCGAAGCCATCGGGCTAACAGCAAAAATCACAGAAAATAGGAAAGAATATAACCATACAACACCCTTGAGCTAAAGATGAGACCAGGATGGAGCCCAACTATCAACAGGGGAGGAGGGGGAAGATGGGAGGACCAAAAAAAGGGGCACACGTAAAATTGTATATTAGAAACGTGTTATTCTCCAAATATTGTGTGTTTTATATGTCTAATTGTTAAACTGTTGAATTGGAAAATTCCAATAAAAATATTTTTAAGAAAGACTCATACATTCAGACGTCACTCATTCCTTAGCTAAAAGTCTTTCTTCATTCTCAACAGTTTAACCCTGGATTAAATTTCTCTCAGCCTTCTTTGATCCAGCAGAATCTGAAGCATATCGTAACTATAGGATAAAACACACTCTTTCCTGGAAAACCTGCACTATATGCATTCTTTGGCTTTAATGTCCTTTCTGCAATGATGTGCCCAAAGCGGCCATATTAGAAAAATAGAAAATAGAAGAGTAGGTTATTTGGCCCCTCAAGTCTACTCTACCATTCAATAGGAATATGCCTGTTCCACTACTTAACACCATAATCCCGGTCTCTTCCCATACTTCTTGATGCCTTTGAAGTCTAGAAATCAATGTCCCTCTAAAATATATTCAGTGAATTGGCCTCCACGGCAGAGAATTCCACAGGTTCACCACCCTCTCAGGTGAAGGTGTTTCTCTTCATCTCAGCCCTGGATATACTGTATCCTGAGAGTGTGACCCCTTGTTCTAGACACCTCCCCAGCCAGCGGAAGCATCATCTCTGCATCCAGTCTATCCAGCCCGGTCAGTATTTGATATGTTTCAAGGAGGTCCCCTTTCATTATTTCCAGGAAATACAGACCTAGTCACCCCAATCTTTCTTCATACAACAATTCTGCTTTCCAGAAATCAGATTGGTGAACCTTTGCTGCACTCTACATGGCCAGTATGTCCTTGGATTTTACACAATACTCCAGGTGTGGTCTCACCAAGGCCCCGTACAGCTGCAGTAAAGCATGCTTGCTCCTGTACTCAAATCTTCTTGCATTAAGGCCAACATACCATTTACCTTCCTAATTGGTTGCTGCATTGGCATGCTGGTTTTCAGTTACTGTGTACAAGGACAACCAGGTCCCTTTGTACATCCACATTTCCCAATGTATCACCATTTAAATAATACTCTGCCACTCTGTATTAGCTACCAAAGTGGATAGCTTTAGACTTAGCCACGTAATACTGCATCTGCCATGTATTTTCCCACTCTTTCAACTTGTCTAAATCACCTTGAAGTCTCTTTACATCCTCCTCATCACTCACATTCCCAACCATTTTTGTCATCAGCAAACTTTGAAATATTACATTTGCTTCACTCATCTAAATCATTGATATATAATGTGGAACCCCACTAGTCACCACCTGCCATTCTGAAAAAGATCAATTTATTCCTACTATTTCCTGTCTGCTAGCCAATTCTCATTACCTCCAATCCCATGTGGTTTTATTCTCCTCACTAACCTCTAGGTGGGACTTTATTAAAAAGATTCCGAAAATCCAAATAGACCACATCCACCGGTTCTCCCTCATCTATTCTACTACTTATGCCCTCAAAAATCCCAAGGAGGATTGTCAAGCATGATTTTCCTTTCTAAATCAACGTTATTGTCGTCTAATCCTGTTCATATTTTCCAAGTGTCCCAACATCACATCCATTATAGTCTGTCACCGTCCAATCTGCTGGGACAGTTCCAGAATCTATAGAATTTTGGAAAATGACAACTAATGTACCCACCATTTCCATGGCCACTTCCTTTAGTACCCTGGGCTGTAGATCCACCATTTCCATGCCACTTCCTTTAGTGCCCCGGGCTGTAGATTATCAGCCCCTGGGGATTTATCAGATTTCAGTCACATTAGATTCTCCAGCACTTTTGTTTTTACTAATTCTAATTTCCTTAAAATAGACCCTTGGTTCCCGAGCATTTCTCAGAAGCTATTTGTGTCTTCCTCTATGAAGCCGGAATTAAAGTAGTTGCTCTGCCGTGCCCTTGTTTTCCATTATAAATTCTCCTGTTTTACACTATAAGGGACCTACATTTGACTTCACTAATCTTTATTTATTTATAGAAGCTTTCACCGTCTGCTTTTCTGTTGCTTGCAAGTTTACACAATACTCAATTTTTCCCTCTTGGCCCTCCAATTGAATTCTAAACTGCTCCAAATCCTTCTGCTTGTCAATTTTTCCAGCAGCTTTGTAGGATTCCTCTTTAGATCTAACACTACCCTTTATTTCTTTTGTTAGCCAGTTTTTCCTGTTGTGTTTTTTATACCAGAAATGAAGGTCCAACTGTTGCAATGCATGCATTCGTTCCTTAAATATTAGCCATTGCCTATCCAGCGTCATGTCTTTCAATGAAGTTCCCCAATCTATATCTTAGTCAACTCGCACCTCATACATTTGTTTCCTGTATATAGATTTAGGACCCCGGTTTCAGATTGGATTACTTCACTTAACTACAATCTACTTGTGCCTTGTTCAAAAATAAAAGCAGCATGATACACTGGAGTATCAGCTAAGCAGCTGCTTAAACGAGAATGTAAACTGAAGGAAACCAATACAAGAAACATCTTAGAATGGGTCCGCTCTTCTGTGCCCCAATTTTCCATGTGGAAATGGAAACATCCTGGTACATAACCATCAACTAGGAGATGAATAAAGACCAGAAAGTATAACTAATGCATGAATATTATTGCAGTAAAATATTAAAAACAAAGTCCATTTACAACAAATACTTCAAGAGATCTTCAATCATTTATCAGACCATCAATAATTCCCCCCCGCCCCTCCAACCCAAGAGTATAGAACAGTCACTCTATTTTCCTGAAGTTTTGGTTTCTGTTACCTTGGCATCCAGTCAGAGTAGTTTAATTTTCTGAAAAAGCCTCTTCAGCAATGTCTCTTAGCAGTATGTTAGTGAAAGAATATCACTCAATCAATATTTAAACTGTGGAATCAGACACACTGCCTCCAATTTATCAACCCATTCGCCTCATGTAGTTGCCAATCTTCTGCCTTTAGTGACACACCACTTTCCTTTGGAAAAAAAAAGCAACCTACTGGTACTTCAGTAAGTGAACTTCAGCTATAGGTCTGGAGTCTTGGTCTGACCAGGTACAATCTATCAATCCCGAGTGCAACTCATGATAACTGTCAGTTCAAGTACCCAGTAAGATCTGACTGCATGGCATGACCACACACTGGTGCAAGGAGTTGTAAATCATAACGCACTGGACATTTTTTATCCAGCTGTTTATCACCGCATCAAACTGAGTATTAAATGTAATATACTTTACTCAACCAGGATAATGGAAATTGTTCCCTCTCTTCAGCTACTGTCCTCTCCCTTTTCAAAATAGCTGTCATCACCTTCTCCTCCAAAGATCCACCCTGGGCCTCTTCCTTGCATATGACCCTACCTCTCAAGTCGCAGGACCTCACAAATCTGTGCTCATATTTTCTACAACTTCATTCTTGAATCACTTCATTCAAGTTTTTGTCCTTAGTACAGTCCCAAACTGGCTGTAACCAAAGTCATAAGTGAGACTGTTGACAATGTAATTTTCCTTGATGCTGTGCAGCCATTGACATGGCTGACCACACAATTTGCACTGGCTTTTGCGCATTTTCCCCACCCATTAAATTTTTATTTATTTTTTTTAAATTTACAGGACGTGGGCCCCTCTGGTTAGGCCAGCATTTATTGCCCATCCCCAGTTGCTCTTCAGAAGGTGGTGGTGAGTTGCCTTGAACCGCTAGAGCCCTCAAGGTGTAGGTACACCCATTAAGCTGTTACGAGAGTGAGTTCAACTACGTTGCCAAAGCAACAGTGAAGCAACGGTGATGTATTTTCAAGTCAGGGCGGTGAGGACTTGGAGGGGAACCTCCAGGTGGTGGGGTTCCCAAGTATTTGCTGCTCTTGTCCTTCTAGATCAGGGGTGGGCAAACTTTTCCGTGCAAGGGCCAGATTCAGAAATTCACAATTCACAAAGGGCCGCATAGTATATTAAGTAAAATAATTACTTCACCCGGTTATGATTCTGGGCGCCTCATATAGAACATAGAACAGTACAGCACAGAACAGGCCCTTCGGCCCTCGACGTTGTGCCGAGCAATGATCATCCTACTCAAGTCAACGTATCCACCCTATACCAGTAAGTAACCCAACAGCCCCCCCCCATTAACCTTAAAAAAAAATTTAAAAAATAAAAAATAAAATTAAATGACTTGGAGGGCCGCAGAAATACCTTTGGCGGGCCGCATGCGGCCCGCGGGCCGTAGTTTGCCCACCCCTGTTCTAGATGGTAGTGGTCATGTATTTGGAAGGTGTTATCGAAGGAAGCTTGGTGAGTTACTGCAGTGTATCTTGTGGATGGTACACACGGCTGCCACTGTTAGCCGATGGTAGAGGGTTTGAACATTTGCGGAAGGGGAGCAATCAAGTGGGCTGCTTTGCCCTGGATGGTGTCGAGCTTCGAGTGCTCTTGACTGCACTCATCCAGGCAAGTGATTCCCATCGACTCCAATTTAGCTAGGGCTCCTTGATGCCATACTCAGTCAAATGCTGCCTCGATGTCAAGGAGTGAGACAGGACATTCCCAGGAATGATCATAGTGGTTTCTGGTATTATATGTAAGGTATGATTCTGAGTGTATGTCTACGACAGCCTGTTGCTTAACTAGTCTGAGACATCTCTCCCAACTTTGGCACAAGCCCCCAGATGTTAGTAAGGAGGACTTTGCAGGGTCAGCAAGGCTGGGCTCGACATTGTCGTTTTTGGTGCCTTGTTAAATGTCGGGTAGTCCGTCTGGTTTCATTCCTTTTTTGTGTTTTCGTAGCGGCTGAATACAACTAAGCTGAATAAGAGTCAATCTCATTTCTGTGCGTATGGAGTCACATGTAGGCTAAGTAAGGATCGCAGGTTTCCTTCCCCAAAACGACATTAGTGAACCAGCTGGGTTTTTACGACAATCGACAATGGTTTGATTCCAGATATTTTATTGAGTTTAAATTCCATTACCTGCTGTGGTGGGATTCAAACCCAGGTCCCCAGATCATTATCTGGGTCTCTGGATTACTAGTCCAACACCAATAACCTCCCGCCTCCCTCGTCATCCCATATGTGGCTGTGCTTTCAGTGGTCCAGATAAGTTCTGGAATTGCCAGTCTAACTGGCACCTCCGTCTCCTCCATTAGGGCCCTTCTTAAAACTTAGCTCTTTGACAAAGCCTTTAACCACCCTAATATTTCCTTCTTTGGCTTGGCATCTATTTATTTCTAACTACACCTCTGAGGAATCTTCACTGTTTAAATGCACTTCTCTTTATCTCAAAGCATAGTGTGTACATAATACCTAATAACACCCCATCAAATCAATGCCCATTCCTGGAGGTCCAGAAACTGCCAAGCATAATCCAAACCACCAACCAGGTACCCCAAAGCAGCATGCCACAATACAATCCTCTGCACAGTCAAATGTACTAACACTGGTTAACCAGTGGAGTGGCTGCAAAAGTGTAAAGGTCAAAACCAGTGACTTCTGAACATTTTCACGAAACAGATTTTTAAATGTCTGAGGAAATTTTAATTCAATGATCAGAGCGCTTGGGAGACATGTCTAATCTTTATCAAGGGAATGCTGCTTTCCAAATGTCTTCAGATGACAGGTCCTGTCTTTCTTGTCAAGAACTGCTCATCCAGTAACATTTGCTGGGAATAGACTGTACCATACAAATATGTCAGTTTACAGATGGGCAGAACCAAACACCCATGGCTCTAAGAAAGGGCAACATGACACAGTAGGAAACATTTATTTAATGCCTACAAATACTGGTAATTAACAGTCAGACTGGAATGAAACTTCCTCATCACTGCTGTAACTCCCATTGCTCTCCATTAATGTACGTTAAACTAAAGTTTGTTTTTGGGGGGGGGTTGGGGTGCGTTGCCCTAGATGGTGTCAAGCTTCTTGAGTGTTGTTGGAGCTGCACTCATCCAGGTAAGCAGAAGGTCTTCTATCACATTCCTGACCTGTGCCTTGTAGATGGTGAACAGTTTTTAGGGAGTCAGGAGATAAGTTACTCACCACAAAATTCCCAAATGACCTATTATTGTAGCCACAGCATTCTCATGACTAGCACAGTTAAGTTTCTGGTTAGTGCTTACCCCCATGATGTTGGTAATAGGAATTTAGCAATGATAATGCCATTGAATGTCATGGGGCAATGGTTAGATTCCCTCTTGCTGGAGCTGGTCATCGAGACTTCCAACTCGAACATCCCAACTTCTAACCTTATGATGGAAGGAAGATAATTGATGAAGCAGCTAAAGATAGTTAGACCTAGTACACTATCCCTTGGAACTTCTGCAATGATATGTGAGAGCAGAGTTGATAGGCTTCCAAACAAAACAACCATCTTGCTTTGTGCCAGCGGAGAGTTCACACCCCCCCCCCCCCCCCCCCCCCCCCCACCCGATTCCCATTGGCTCCAGTATTGCAAGAGCTCCTTGATGGCACACATGGTGGAATATTGGCTTGATGTCAAGGGCAGTCATCTCACCTCACGTTGTCCTTGTTTGAACCAAGACTGTAATCAGGTGACCAGGAGAGAAGTGACCCTGGCAGTACCCAAGCTGTGCGTCAGTGAGCAAGGTATTGCTCAGCAAGTGCCACTTGATAGCACTTTTCATGACCCCTTCCATACAGGCTAATGGGGGCAGTAGTTTACCAGGATAGATTTGTCCAACTCTGTACACACAGGACATAAGGCAGATACCATTGTTGCAGCTGTAATGGAACAGCAGGGCTAGGGGTCTGACAAGTCCGACAGCATAAGCATTCAGTACTATTGCCGGAATACTGTCCAGGTCTATGGCGTTATAGTATCCAATGCCACCAGCTACATCTTGACATCACATGGGGTGTCTAGAATTGGCTAAAGACCGGCATCTGTGATGTTGGGGCCCTCGGGAGGAGACAGAGATGGATCTTCCACTCTGCACTTCTGGCTGAAGATTATTGCGACTGCTTCAGGCTTGTCTTTTGCAGAGATGTGCCCCCATCATTGAGGATGGGGATATTTGTGGAACCTTGTGCTAGAGTGAGCTCTTTACTTGCCACAACCAACGATGGCTGGATGAGCAGGACTGTAGAGCTCAGATTTGCTCCTTTGGTAGTGGAATTACTTAACTGTCAATTTTTACTGCTCATGCTGTTTGGCACACAAGTAGTACTATCTTGTAGCATCACCAGGGTGAAACCATATTTTTAAGCATGCCTAATGCTGCGCTCTTCATTGAACCTGGGTTGATCCCCAGGCATGGTGGTAATGGTAGAGATGGGGATATGCTGGACCATGAGGTTACAGATTATGGTTGAGTACAATTCTGCTGCTGTTGATGGCCCACAGCACCTCATGGCTGTCCAGTTGGGTTGCTAGATCTATTCAAAAATCAATCCCATCTAGCACGATAGTAGTCTCACACAACACAATGGATTGACATGGTCATGGACAGATACATCTGCGGCAGGCAGGTTAGTGAGTATGAGGTCAAGTTTGTTTTTCCCTATTGTTGGTTCCCTCACCACCTACCACAGACTCAGTCTAGCAGCTATGTAGCTGTGTTTGTTGGTGATGGACATTTGAGATACATTGTGCATCCTTGCCACCCTCAGTGCTTCCTCCAAGTAGAGTTCATCATAGAGGAATAAACAATCATCAGCTGGGGGCAAGGAGTGGGGAGGGAGGTACGTGGTTATCCTTGCCATGTTTGACCTGATATCGTGAGACTTCATGGGGTCTGTATGGCAGCTCACTCTCACTTCGCCGCCACCTCTGCAAGATTGGTCCTGCCGGTAGAACAGTACATACTCGGGGACGGTGGTCCCTGGGTCTTTAAGGTATGATTCTGAGTACATGTCAAACTGTTGCTTGTGTAGTCTGCGAGGCTGTTCTCTCAATTTTGGCACACGTACCCAGCTGTTACTAAGGACTTTGCAAAGTCGACCGGGTACTTTGTCGCTTCTGGTTCCCAGAGAGTGGCCAGGTGGTCTGTCTGGTTTGATACAACTTGGCCATTTCAGAGGAGGGGGCATGAAGAGTCAATCAGAAGGATTTTTACGACAATCAACAATGGCAGCAGGGTAGCATGGTGGTTAGCATAAATGCTTCACAGCTCCAGGGTCCCAGGTTCGATTCCCGGCTGGGTCACTGTCTGTGTGGAGTCTGCACGTCCTCCCCCTGTGTGCGTGGGTTTCCTCCGGGTGCTCCGGTTTCCTCCCACAGTCCAAAGATGTGCGGGTTAGGTGGATTGGCCATGCTAAAAATTGCCCGTAGTGTCCTAATAAAAGTAAGGTTAAGGGGGGGTTGTTGGGTTACGGGTATAGGGTGGATACGTGGGTTTGAGTAGGGTGATCATGGCTCGGCACAACATTGAGGGCCGAAGGGCCTGTTCTGTGCTGCACTGTTCTATGTTCTAATGGTTTCATGGCCACTTTTAATTCTAGATTTTTCTCGAATTGAACCCAGGTTACCAGAGCAGAACTCTGGGTCTCCGAATTCCTGGTAATACCACCATGTCACCATCTCCACTGGATTACTAGAGATAATGCCACTATACCACTGCCTCCCTATATGAAAGAACCCAGAAAAGGGACGCAAAGAAAAAAAAACGGCGGTTGAGGAGAGGAAAGGAGAGTGAAGCGTAAAACTAAATGAAGGGAGCAGCATGGTTTTGTGAAGGGTAGGTCATGCCTCACAAACCTTATCGAGTTCTTTGAGAAGGTGACTGAACAGGTAGATGAGGGTAGAGCAGTTGATGTGGCGTATATGGATTTCAGTAAAGCGTTTGATAAGGTTCCCCATGGTCGGCTATTGCAGAAAATACGGAGGCTGGGGATTGAGGGTGATTTAGAGATGTGGATCAGAAATTGGCTAGTTGAAAGAAGACAGAGGGTGGTGGTTGATGGCAAATGTTCAGAATGGAGTTCAGTTACGAGTGGCGTACCACAAGGATCTGTTCTGGGGCCGTTGCTGTGTCATTTTTATAAATGACCTAGAGGACGGCGCAGGAGTTTGGGTGAGTAAATTTGCAGACGACACTAAAGTCGGTGGAGTTGTAGACAGTGCGGAATTATGTTGCAGGTTACAGAGGGACATAGATAAGCTGCAGAGCTGGGCTGAGAGGTGGCAAATGGAGTTTAACGTGGAGAAGTGTGAGGTGATTCACTTTGGAAAGAATAACAGGAATGCGGAATATTTGGCTAATGGTAAAATTCTTGGTAGTGTGGATGAGCAGAGGGATCTCGGTGTCCATGTACATGGATCCCTGAAAGTTGCCACCCAGGTTGATAGGGTTGTGAAGAAGGCCTGTGGTGTGTTGGCCTTTATTGGTAGAGGGATTGAGTTCCGGAGCCATGAGGTCATGTTGCAGCTGTACAAAACTCTGGTACGGCCGCATTTGGAGTATTGCGTACAGTTCTGGTCGCCTCATTATAGGAAGGACGTGGAAGCTTTGGAACGGGTGCAGAGGAGATTTACCAGGATGTTGCCTGGTATGGAGGGAAAATCTTATGAGGAAAGGCTGATGGGCTTGAGGTTGTTTTCGTTAGAGAGAAGGTTAAGAGGTGACTTAATAGAGGCATACAAAATGATCAGAGGGTTAGATAGGGTGGACAGTGAGAGCCTTCTCCCGCGGATGGAGGTGGCTAGCACGAGGGGACATAGCCTTAAATCGAGGGGTAATAGATATAGGACAGAGGTCAGAGGTAGGTTTTTTTACGCAAAGAGTGGTGAGGCCGTGGAATGCCCTACCTGCAACAGTAGTGACCTCGCCAACATTGAGGGTATTTAAAAGTTTATTGGATAAGCATATGGATGATAATGGCATAGTGTAGGTTAGATGGCCTTTAGTTTTTGACTTCCCATGTCGGTGCAACATCGTGGGCCGAAGGGCCTGTACTGCGCTGTATCGTTCTATGTTCTATGTTCTAAGACAGTCTGGGAGAGGGAGAGAGATTTGAGAAATAAAAAGATTGAAGGTTTGATGACACTGGCTAGTGAAGCTATTACTTTACACCCAGTGTTCGTGCTGTTAATAACATTGAAGAAATATGTAAATTTTCAACCAGATTCATGAAAATAACAGTTCATTTAAATCAATTTGTTTTAAAGAGAAATGGCCTGCTCTGGGCTGCAGAGAGTAATAGTTGAAAAACTGATAGAAACCCTGCTAAACCTTGCATTTTGATCATTCAAATGCTAAATTAAAGTAGTAGCTTCTAAAAACAAGTCATTGGACAGGTCACTAGGATCATTGAATGTTTACAGCTCTGTAACAGGCCACTTGGCCCATCATGTTTGCAGGGGCTGGTTTAGTACAGTGGGCTAAACAGCTGGCTTGTAATGCAGAACAAGGCCAGCAGCACGGGTTCAATTCCCGTACCAGCCTCACCGAACAGGCGCCGGAACGTGGAGACTAGGGACTTTTCACAGTAACTTCATCGAAGCCTACTTGTGACAATAAGTGATTATTATTACCAGCTGGAAAAAAAAAAGCAATCCAATCTAATCCCACTTCAGATGCACATCCAAGCACCTTTCAAACGAGATGAGATTTTCTGTCTCTATCACTGTTTCAGGCAGAGTTCCAGACCCCACAACCCTCCGAATGAAAAAATGTTGCCTGATCTCCACTGCTATCTTGCCATCAATCACCTTAGTCACTGACCCCTCTGCAAGGCCCAATTCTCATCCACTCTTATCAAGGTCACTCACAATTTTGTACATTGCAATCAAATCTCCATGGAGAACAACCCAGTCTATCTAATCTTCCCTCATAGCTGCTATTTTCTAGTCCTGGCAACATCATCGTAAATCTTCTCTGTACCCTCTCTACTGCAATTACATAGTGTCAAGTTGCAATCTAACTAATGGCTTATACAGAAACAGAAAATGCTGGAATAAAGTCAGATCTGACAGCATCTATGGAGTTAATGTTTCAAATTCGGATGACTCTTCTTCAGAGTTATAAAGAGAGGAAGAAATGTGTGGGATTACATACTGTATAAAACAGGGTGGAGCAGCTGGTGGGTCAGTGATTAGTGGGAACTGGGAGAGTTTGCAACAAAGATGTGTACGTCACGAGACAGGGGAAGCGTTAATGGCAGAAGGTGCTAAAAGTTGCAGAAAGGTAAGATTTCAGAATGTGAGAAAATAAAAGGTCAATGTTGAATGAAAGCAAGAAGTTGCAGTTCAAAGTGGTGCACAGAGCACACCTGACCAGGACCCAAACGAGCAGGTTCTTCCTTTTCTTTGTGGGAACATGTTTAATTTGAACCCTTTGAATTTCCCCATTGAAAGCCTCCAGCTGCTCTGATATGGATTAAAACTGACCTTACCCTAATTTAGAACTTGAACTTCTATATTTGTCCTTGAAATGGATGTTGAAATTAACCGAATTATGATTGCTGCCACCAACATCTTGATGCTCCATTTTCAAATGGTCAATTTGTGGTTTCTGCAATGAGTTAGCCATAGAACACCTCCAGTGTGGAAGGAGGCCATTCGGCCTATCATGTCTGCACCAACTCTCCGAAGGAGCACCCTACCTAAGCCCACCTGTCCATCCTATCCCCATAACTGGCACATCTTTGGACACTTAAGGGGCAATTTAGCATGGCCAATCCAACTAACCTGCACATTTTGCGGCTGTGGGGGGGGGGGGGGGGGGGGGGGGGGGGGGGGACGGGACCCATGCAGACATGGAGAGAATGTGCAAACTTTAACTCTATCGAGTCTCCTCTCAGCCTTCTTTCCTCCATCTGCAGCTGATGCCACTTCCTGCAGTAGTAATCACCAAGGGCACTGTGCCTGCACAACTTTCCACATCCTGCAGGATGTGCATTCTATATGGCTGAGCTGCGCTAACATACCTTAAATTTGAGAGATTTATTTACTCACCTGTCACTCACCAATCGTGTCCCCCTTCTTCCTTTTACACCTCTAAGTTTCGCCGCTCTCGCTCTTTTACTCCCTTGCTCCTCTTTCATTTCTCCTGCGATGTTACTCCTCAACTTTTTTTCTTCAAACCCAGCATTCTACAGCTGAAGCAACAGTCTCTGGTTTATTCTCCAACCAGGTTTTTTGTATGTCTCTCTTTTCCTTCAAAACCCAAACTCTACCTCTGCCCACAGCAACTGCAGGTGACAGCCCCGGCTGTGTGCTGGTAACTACTGCATCTCCACCCCGTTGTAGCTGAGAGACAAGCCTTCCTCAACCATAACCAAGTGGAACACAAGTCTTCCCCACCCAACCTGCATACAGAACACAGTCTCCCTATAAAAAGCAATAGTTTCTTAAATAAAATTCTTACCAATCCATCTCATCAGGGATGTGATGATTTGAAGGTATTTGGTCTTCTGAACATTGAAAAAGGTGAATGGTCCAAGAAGCAGAGAAAATACAGCCTGCAAAATAAACAAGAAAAGGTTACTTAGACACATGTATGTACAATTTTGGTCAGAAGTCTACAACATGGTTCTGCGATAGAGTGGCATGTGAAAGAGCAAAGTAGAAGTAGTGTGACCAATTATTCAGCTTTTACAAGGATTACTTAAGCGATGGAAAACCAAGAGAATTAGGGTGAAAGGTGAAACAGAAAAATGGAATACATGACAGATGTCAGATTGATAATACAAGAAAAAAAAAATGGACTGAAATTCAGGAAGGAAATGAAAAGGAAACTCAGGTGAAGGGATTTCTGAAAATATATATTTTGCAGGATGTGAATGTCACAGGCTCAGCCATCATTTATTGTCCACCTCCAATTTCCCTAGAGGTGGTGCTAAGCCATTGAACTAGTGCAGTCAATCATAAACAATGCTGTTCAAAAGGGAACTTCAGGATTTGGGAAAGACAGGAGAGTGGAGTGAGACTACAATAAATCCACCATGATGCAACCGAATGGCGAAGCAGGCTTAAATAGTAAAATGGCCTGCTCCTGCCCCAAACCCGATGTTCCGACTTTGATCCAGTGACAGTGAAGTAACAATGAATCCATGTCTTCTATTGGAATATAGATAGTGAAAGGATAGAAAAAGGATTGGTAGGGCCAATTAGGGTCCAACAAGGTGAATTACACATGGACAAGGTATTAAATACTGCATAGTGAAAGAAGATGTAGTTGAGATACGGGATGGTTAAAACTTCAGAGCTATTAGAAAGGCTGGCTGTACTTAAAGTGGATAAGCCACGAGGACCCAATAGTATGCATCTGATGTTCCAAGGGAAGAAGGGTGGAAATTTCAGAGGGACTGGTCATAATCCTCCAACCTTCCTTAGATACAGCGGTGGTGCCAGAGAACAGGTAACTTGCAGAAAAGAATGCAAGGATAAAGTTTGGGCACTGCAGTTTAACCTTGGTGGTAGGAAAACTTTCAGAAAGATAAACTTTGACAAAATTAGTCACTTGGACAGGTTTTTGGGGAGGTAACAGAGAGTTGATGAGGTGTACATGGACTTTTTGCATTTGATCAAATTCCACATTGCTGGCGTGCTTACGAAGTTGAAGCCCGAGAGGACAGGCAGCATGAATATGAAGTTGGTTGAGTGATTGGAAAACAAGGAAAGTGGTGAATAGTTATTTTTCCAGACTGGAGGAAAGAATATGGTAGCGTTTCCTCAGGGTCAGTACCAGGACGACTTTTTCATGTATTGATAACTTAGGCTTGGGTACGCAGGGCACAATTTTAAGATCTGCAGATGATATAAAGCTTGTGAACAGTAAGGAAGATGGTGATAGATTTCAATAAGGCAGAGAGGCTGGTGAAATAGGACATGGCAGGTGAAATTTAATGCAGAGGTGAAAAGTGATGCATTTTGGTAGGAAGAACAAGGCAAGGTAATATAAATAAAAGGTACAATTCTAAAAGGGTTACAGGAGCAGATAGACTAGGGGGTATATGCACAAATCATTGAAAGTGCTGGGCAGGGTTAAAAAGGCATATGGGATCCCGACGTTTATAAATAGGGGCATATAGTACAGGTTGAAAATCCATTATCCAAAATGCTTGGGGCTGAGTGCATGTCGGATTTCGGAATATACTGCGCATGTGCTGCGCGTGTTGGGAACTATGCATCGTCCAGGAGCCTTGTGGGAATTCCCATTCACGACGTCACGTTGAAGCTCGTAAAAAAAGTGCGGATTTTGGAATTTCTAGTGTGGTTATGATCTGGAATACATTGCCTGAGAATGTGGTGGAGACAGATTCAATCACTGCTTTCAAAAGGGAATTTGACAACACCCGAAGATGAAAAAAATTGTATGGCTATGGGGGGCTTTCACAGTGAGATGACAGTGAACAGAATGGTTTCCAAATGTCCTATAACCATTCTATGATTTATTGGGTCTGTTAAGTATTTTTCTGCTTCTTTCTGCTTCCATATATTAACCCTTACTTCTCAGCGTCAACAGTAAACTGGACAACCTCAGAAAACGTGGACAATATGTCAGTTTGAACTAGAGCCGAAGATGTCGGAAGCATCCCAAAAAGTATCCATATAGAATGACACTACATTTAACCTGATTTTCAGACCAGTGTTGCCACATCAATTCACTAAACTGTAAATGAGCAAAAATATCATGAAAACTTGAGAAAGCTAGCTTAGGAGGCAAAAGAAAGCTATTTACTTCAAAAAAGTTAACCTACTCCTTGCATTAAACCAATGCTTAATTGAAAGTACTGGTTTAAATGGCGAATATACAGTTTGTGAAAAGCCTAATGACTATCTAATCAGCACTTTGCTGCTTCTCTCTTCCCCTAGCCCACTGCCGCTAAAGCTCTCCTGTTCTTGCATCTCACTTGAAGATCTTTCCTCGTTTCCTCCCCATCTTTCCTCGTTTCCTCCCCATCTTTCCTCGTCCCTTCACCAGAATCACCTTGTCTATGAAACCCACCTCCTGTTCGTGACACCTCTTTTTTGTGAAAGAAGCTGACCAGCCAATTTCCCTCCCTGGCCTCCACATTAGCTGATAGTAAATGTACTTTATCTCAGCTATAGTCCCCTCCTTCAAATCCATCATTCAACTCCTAAAAAAGCACTCCGACCTTAAACTGCCAAACCACCTTCAACTTCTCTTTCCTCTCCAAACTCCTTGAAAGCGCCGTCATCTCCCTAATTTGTGCTCATCTTTTCAGGATCTCCATGTTTGAATTCCTCCTGTTGGGTTTCCATCCCTGTCACTGGGCCAAATCAAGTCAGAAATGACATCCTAGTTTACTGCAACAAAAGGCAAACTACCCTTCCTCATCCTTCCTGGTCTGTCTGCAGCCTTTAACATGGTTGATCACACCATTCTCCTCCAACGCTTCTCTAATCTCCTCCAATGCCTTTTCACTGTGGTCCTAGCTAGGAACTGCACTTGCTTGATTCCATTATTATCCAATTGTAGTGGTGTCACGGTGGCGCAGTGGTTAGCAAAGTTGCCTCACAGCACTGAGGACCCAAGTTCAGTCCTGGCCTCAGGGTACTGTCTGTGCAGAGTTTGCACATTTTCCCCATTTTTGTGTGGGTCTCATCCCCACAACCCAACAATATGCAGGGTAGGTTCATGCCATGCTAAATTGCCCCTTAATTGGAAAATAATTAGGTACTCTAAATAAAATAAAATAAAAAATTATCTAATTGTAGCCAGAGAATCACCTGCAATTACCATTGCCTCTGGTGTCTCCCCAGCTATCTATCCTTGACCCCCTCCTATTTCTCATCTACATGCTGTCCCTTGGCAACATCTGAAAACAGTTTCCACGTGTGCTGACAACGACCAACTCGACCTCAGCACCACCTTTCTCAATCCCTCCACTGGTCTGTAAAAATCTATTAGACTGATCATCTGATAGCCAGTACAGGATAAGCAGAAATTTCCCCACATTCAATATTTCAAAGACTGAAACTATCATCTTCAGCCCCTGCTCCAACCATTCCCCTCCCTGCAACTGTACGAAGTCCAAAACAAACTACTCCCAAAATGTGCTTCTGACTACGACATTAAGGCCACCTATTTCCACCTCCATAGTATCATCTAACTTTGTCCCTGCCTCGGCTCATCTTCTGCTGAAACCTTCATCCACAGCCTTGGTTACCACTACATTTCAATGCACAGTTCCATTGTATAGGCTTCCCACATTCTATCCTCCATAAAATGGATCTAAAATTCCATAGTCCAGAATTCCGATGCCCATGTCCTTGCTCACATCTCGCACCCTTTACCTCTAATGGCTCCTGGTCGAGCAATGCTTTAATTTTAAAATTCACATCCTTGTTTTCAAATATTGCCTCTCCCCATCTCTGCAATCACCTCCAACCTTACAATCCTTTCAGATATCTGTGCTTACCTAATTTTGACCTCGAGCTTCCGATTTTAATTACGCCACCATTCATCACCTTGTTTTCAGCTGCCTAGGCCTGGAGATCAGAAATTTGCTTCCTAAATCTCCCTATTTCCCTCCTTCCTTTTAAGGCACTCCTTAAAACTTAACATTTGGTCACCTGCCTCAATATCACTTTAGATGATGCAGTGTCTAATTTTGCTTCACGTTACTCGTGAAGTGTCTTGGGTCACTTTATGTTGAAGATACTACACAAGTTGTTGTTGTGACCTGCATGACAATACCTCTACAATAAATAGAACACGGGCAACACAGGCTGAGCAAGCAACCATTCGATTCAGGGAGTGAGGAAACTACAGATAGCTTTCACTGCATCCGTTTTCTTCCATTTGGTCAGAATTCATATTTTGAAATGCTCAGATTAGACTCTGCTCCTGCAAGGTATAATCTAATTGCTCAACGTGTCTGGATATGGCAGACTACTGTTAAATTGGCATAAGGTAATGGTTTAATGAAGTACTGCAGCCAACATCATTCCTCTTGGCCCTATCTTGCAGGCATTACTAGTCAAATGCATGTGTGTGCGCAGTGAAACACTGAAGGCTAAAATAATAGGGAGCTGCTCCTTGGAGACATGGATTAATGGTTAGTGCATCAAACATGTTTAACAGGTGTCTTCCCAAGCTGACTACCTCATGCATCAGATTGAAGGTTTCTACACAAGGAGACAGCAGAGGTATTTAGCTATTAAGAAACAGGTGTGTTTTGCAATTTAGCAGCAACCTGAGCCAACTGGTGGAGCAGCAGGGTTTGAGTGCACAGTGCATGAAAAGGAACAGGCCCACAGCGAATACATGGGCTAAAAATTCCATACAGTTTTCTACAGATGCTTTTAACCTACAAGATCCATAAGGCAGATTGTAGCCTCCTGATGAGCAACAGCAGTGCATCAAAACAGAAATTGACACTATTAACTGTGTTTGCTGACTATTATCTGAACATTAATTTCATGTCACGTCACATCTTTCATTATATTTCAGCAGAGTATAGACAGTTTGTGATGCGGCAATACTGCATCAATGGATATATCTGTATTAAAGATAATCCTTACGTAATTATCACTGCCCTTAAAACTCCTGCAGCAAGCATTGACCCTGCAGCAGGGAACACATGAACCAAGGGAGCAATTTAAACCCAAGCTGCCCTGTGGAACAGGATCAGGTCAGCTGCTGATTTACTCCCCTCCTGACTTTACCTTCCTTCAGCTTCAATGGAGAGTAAGAGATCGAGCACAGCATGAAACAAACAGCTGTCAGATGCTGACTGCATATAAAGCAACCCCTCGGTAGCCATGGGAGGGTGATATTTTCCTTAAATCTGAAAATCAAAGCCCACTTGGAAGATTTACTATAACTGAAATCTAATATATTTACTGTACAAAGATCAGCAAAGGCGCATGCCAGAAACGATACAAATTATAAGGTAAAATACAAGAAATCAAGGATTTCAAATAAGTAATTCAACATAACAGGGCAACATTTCATTTCACTGGGTTAATGCTCAGTGAACACAGTTAAAAGGCCAAGTTCAGAATATAGCGAAGGCAATCAGAAGATGGAGACGGGGCAAGGTCACTTTAAACTGGTGTCATTTTGAGCAGTCTCCAGCTCACACTGCATAAGGTAGATTAATGCCACGTTAAACACTTGCCTCAGGAAGCCAGACCCATTTCAAGCAGGCAAAATGTTTAACTTAGAATTATTAAGACAGCTAGTGACAAGAATTCCCCATCGCACAATGGAACTGCGACTGAGCAGTACACATTATGCACTATTTACATCAGCCTGTAAAAAGATTCCACTTCAAAGCACCTTCAGCTTCCCCAATTTGCTGAACCTCCGTTGATGATTTGATGTCAGCTGATGACAAAATATAAGGGTGAAAACGGCAACAGTTTGTACTTCCTGCTGGAAATGTTAAGAAAAAATGAACCACAGAGTAAAATATCCAGTGTTGTGGGGGAAAGAATCTAGTGGCAATCATGGAACCCAAAAGTGCTTAAATGAAAACAAAGAAATACTCACAAAACCAAATAATATCAAGGAAAGATTGAATAGGATAGGAGGTTTACAGCCCCATGGTCAAAGTGCTCCGATATCACCCCATTCAAGGTACAGTGGATAATCTTCCACCTTCCTCCCCACAAATTCCACTCCGGGTACAGTACAGTCCCACTCACAAACCCCATTTAGGATAGAATAGCAGAGCGCTCCCCGCCCTGACCCGTGAGTATAGCAGATATGTTTTGAAATCAAGGGTTGTGAGCAGCGGTTTCCCCTCTAACCATTTATGTATTGTATATAAAGTCAGAGGTTTACAGCACAGCAAAGGCCCTTCGGCCCATCACATCTGCACTGGCCAAAAATAACCACCCAATTATTTTAATCCCATTTTCCAGCCATGGCCTTGCATGCCTTGAATGTGCATGCAGAAGACTGGGACTCATTCAATACTTTACTTACTGATCTTAAGCTGAAAACGCAGATGTGCAACTTTGCGACTCAGAACTCCTCCATGATTAGAGGTCAAATTGTTTTTGGACTGCATGATACTAAGTTGGGAGAGCGTCTTTTACCATAAATTGAGGTCCAATTAGAAGATGCCGTAAAAATTTGCCAAGCTAGCAAACTAGCTGCGCAACATGTTAATACGTTGAATGCAAGAGGTTTTGGCCCGAATATTGCAAGCGATGCAGCCGCCATTGGTGTTGTGATGCACTTGAAAAAGAAACGCGGTCTCAGCAGCCATTCTAAACGGTCTAAACATGCAGCTATTTGCATGAAGACAATGTGGTTATGAGCACCTACTAAGGCAATGCCCAGCTTTTGGCAAAATATGCACCAAGTGCAAAAGGAAGAATCACTTTCAGAAACACTTTCTCAAATAAGAAAATAAATGCAGGGCAGTCGTTATTGTGATTAATGACATTAATTTAAGTGACATTTTTGAGAGCCTGGTGTCGGACGAAGACACAGCAAATAAAGCCATACCGAATAAAATGCCACCCACAAGCATAAGGAGTGCTGAAAGTGATACTGTAGCTATAACAAGGGGCAAATGGATTGTATCTTTGATTTTCAATCAATTGCTAATTGCTGTTAAAGTAGATACTGGTGCAAAGACAAACCTATTCAGTATAAGTGATATTAAGACCATGCAGCTAAAGCCAAAAATCCAAAATAAAATACTTAAAGACTACAATGGTAAGAAGATTGATACTTTGGGCATATACAAATTAGATGTGCAAGTAAAAAGCAAAGTACACAAGCTGAAGTTCTCAATTGTTACTGAAGGTCATAAATCATTATTGGGTGATGAAGCGTGTGAGGCACTGCAATTGGTGCAAAGAGTCTATAGCACAGAGGCTCAGTGAAGTCCATTGTACAGGCCTTTCTGGAAATATTCAAGGACTTTGGTGTCCTGCCTTTCACATATAAAATACAATTAAGAGAGGATGCTCAACAGGTGATACACACTCCTCAAAGAGTTCCAGCACCAGTGCCTGATCGTCTCAAAGCAGAGTTAGACAGGATGACACAACTTGGGAGTCATAAGGAAAATGAAGAGCCTACAGATTTGGTCAACTCAATAGTCTGTGTGTAAAAGAATAACAATCTCCGGATTTGTATGGATCCCAAGGATTGAAACGGTAACATTAAAAGGGAACATTATCAAATTCCAAAGAGGGAAGAGATCACAAGCGAGATGACCGGTGCAAAACTTTTCACCAAACTCAAACGCATCGCAGGAATTCTGGCAGCTCAAGCTTGATGAAGAAAGTACCAAGTTCTGCACATTCAATACTCCTTTTGGCAAATATTACTTTCTTTGCCTGCCCTTTAGCATTATATCTGCGTCCGAGATATTCCACAGAGCTATGGAACATATCATTGAGGACATTGAGCTGGTCCGGATCTATAGAGAAGATATCATTTATTTTTTTATTTTTTTTTGTTTTTTAAATTTAGAGTACCCAATTATTTTTTCCAATTAAGGGGCAATTTAGCATGGCCAATTCACCTAATCTGCACATCTTTGGGTTGTGGGGGCAAAACCCACGCAGACACGAGGAGAATGTGCAAACTCCACACAGACGGTGACCCAGGGTCGGGATTTGAACCCGGGTCCCCAGCGCCGTAGGCAGCAATGCTAACCACTGTGCCACCGTACTGCCCTTTGAGACGATATTATTGATTGGGGTTCCACCTTGGAGGAGCACAACGACTAACTGATCATATCATTGAGGACATCAGGGGGTCCAGGTCTATAGAGATGACATCATTGATTGGGGTTCCATCTTGGAGGAACACAACGATTAACTGATCAAGGTCTCACAAAGCATCAGGCGGAATGGGCTGAGGCTCAATAAGGCCAAATGCCGGTTTGGAGTACAGGAGAATACATTCCCGGGAGACAAGCTCTCTGTTCACAGAATAGAATCAGATGAAATGAAGATTAATGCCAAACTAAGCATGTCCCGACCTACGGATAAAAGAAAGGAGTACTACATAACGGGCATGATCAACTTCATAGGGAATTTTATTCCCAATCTCTCAGCAAAGCAGCGTGTCTCAGAGACATGCTAAGGAAAGTGAATGATTTCACTTGGGCAAAGCAGCATGAAAAGTGGCTCCAGCTAAAGAAATCTGACGACTACACCCATGCTGATATTTTTTGATCCAACAAGGAACACCAAAAACCACTGGTTGAAAAAAAGAATCTCAACGAAATGTCTCCACGAATACAGCATCTCATGATGAAGCTTCAAAGATACGACGTTGAGTTGATATATATGCCTGGCAAACATATAGTGGTAGCAGATACGTTATCCAGAGCTCCAACAGCACACTATGTCAGCTCTACTGGAGAAGATGTACAGGCTCGTATAGACATGATCACTGATGCACTGCCAGTATCAGACGCAAAGTCAAAACTAATTGTCGAAGAGACAGCAAAAGGTGGTGTTGCAGGTGACAGTACAAAATCTTAACAATGATTGGCCTAAAGGTTCATGCTCAAAATATCACAAAATCAGATCTGAGCGTAGTAAATGAACTGCTATTAAGAAAAGAAAGTTGTGATTCCGCATTCATGACACATTCATGAGGGTCACTTCAGGATTGAGAAGTGCAAATGGAGAGCCAGAGATGCTGTGTATTGACCTGGTATAAATGAGGATATACAAGACTTGACAGAGAAACGTGAAACATGTTAAAAGTATCAGCACCGGCAAGCGAAAGAACCAATGAACATAGCTCAAATACCATCAGCTCCGTGGCAAAAAATTGTAATGGATTTATTCTACCTCAATGGCAAAGAATATCGGATAGTTGTTGATTATTATTCAAATTTTCCAGAAATAGCCCTTCTGTTAAGCTCCTCAGCAAGTTGTGTGGCAATAAAAATGAAATGAAATAATACATACAAAATCAACATTTGCAAGACATGGCATACCTAAAACTGTAGTGAGTGATAATGGTCCATGTTTTAATTGCAAAGAATGGCAAGAGTTTGCAATGCAATATGATTTTTAACACATTACTTCGAGTCCATTATATCCACAATCAAATGGCAAAGCGGAGAAGGGAATTCAAATAATAAAGCAGCTATTTTAAAAAGGCTATGGAAAGCATTACTGAACCGTATCTAACTCTACTGAGTTCTCAAACGCTACCTTTAAGCTGTGGTTTGTCACCTGCAGAGTTACTGATGAATCGCAAGTTACATACAACATTGCCATTCCACACAAACAGAAGGCAAAACGAAAAGTTAAGATGTAAGCTGGAATCTTAAAAGCAAAATCAGAAGGCATACTATGATAGAACAACTAGGAGTCTTAAACGTTTGTTACCAAGCGATGTTGTAAGGATTGAGGATCTTGATGGATGGTCTAGAAAAGCTACTGTACTACAAGAGGCAGATCCAAGATCATACACAGTAATGACAGAACAAGGACAGATTTCCAGAAGAAATCGTCGGGCATTATTGAAAACAAAAGAACCTGCTCAAAAACAACAAGACGATGGTGTTGATGAAAACTTCTATCAACCTGAACCAACACAAACATTGTAAGAGTCAGACTTGAATATACAGAACAACGTTCTAAATAGTGACACAATCTTATCAGATACAGTGACAGAGTAGCGTCAAAGTAGTAAAAGATTCACCAAGCGAACCAAGGTTGAGAAGATCGACAAAGAAGATAAAGAAACCAGAGCGGCTGAATCTGATTGGGCAACAACATTTTTCAATTGTGTAAAGTACATTGTTACTCATATACTCGTATCACATGTGGTATATTTTTAAAATCTCAAGGAAAGGAGGTATAGTGATAGGGTAGATGACCTCCGACCACTAGGTGTCATGCAAGAGGAACAGGACACTGGAACTAGACAAAACCAGTCTTGATCAGAGTTACAGGGTTAGTAGCATGGTTAGAAGCACCAGAGTTTGGTTAGCAATAGTTTAGTCTACCCACAGTTTATTCAACATTAAGTAACCAGTCTTGAACTAGATGTTCTGTCGTATACGGATTCATTTATTATCATAGTATACGAACTTAACACTCTAAACCTCCTGCCCCTTACCTTAAATCTATGCCCCTGATCATTGATCCCTCCACCGAGAAAAGTTTCTTGATATGTGATATTATATGGTTCATATTTCTCCAGTTATAACATCCTGAATCAAGTACCCAAAAATAACTTAAATATTAAACATCTAACAAAGATAATTTTTCATTTCCTTTTTAAAAGGAAATTATGTCAAGGCAAAAGCTTATTTACTCGAGGTTTTGCTGTATGGTTAGCTAATCAAATTACAGCTGGCATACCCATCCCGTAATGAGTGGAATGTCGAGGTTGATGAATGCTTGTAATACTTTCCGAAAAAATAAAACAACTCCCTGTTACATGTTTAATATATTTATATTATCACATTATACTTATTAACTAGAAGGATAACTTAAATTGCAAGTAGCCCTCTCCCATTGCACAAATGCAGTTACTTGCCCGTTTCAACTCTGATTTAACTTGGTTTAGCAATTCTATTGGCTTAAATAGAACAAAACAAACAAATGGGCATAGTTATGGAGGGCAGATGACCTACACGGAATTTTAAAGCTCTCAATAAGTCACCCACACTTAAAGCGGAAAATGATCTCCCAACTCAATTGTCTTCAATATGTGCTACCAGGAAAATATAGTCAGCTTCAAGACACCATTTCCAGGCTGACAAGACTGCAAAACCTTACACAGACTCATCAAGATAATTAATTTGTGCTGCTCTGCAGTTAACATCCTATATAATAATTTATTTCACACATTATCAAACAAATTTATTACCATAATTTGTCTCATGCACAGAGATTCATGTACTAATTAAATACTCCTCATCACTGGACAAGTTGTTTATGACATTTCTAAGTAGTCACATTGGTGGCTTTTTAATGATGGTCATTAGGAATATTTTGGGTAGGTCTGCTGAGAGAATAAGGACCAAGCTTGGTTCAAGGTGGTTTCATAAACTGATTGTTTCTGGTACATACTACAGTATATAGCAACAATTTACATGAACTGTTAACCCTCAGAAACATGCATCCTCTCTAAACGAAAATGCTTCCAAGAAAAGTTTTTCAAATTTCATTTCAGCTGTCTTTTAAATTATTTTATTCCTATTGAAAAGGCACAGGCCAAGACAAGCCATTGCTAAAAAGAAATTTGAACCATCCATCTCAAGGTGCTAAAATGATCCAAAAATGACTTATTCCCAAGTCGTTCCAATACAGCATGTTGTATGGCTTGGGGAAAGAACTTAAACTTTTTATTCTAGCTTCAAACAGAGACTTTTGTAGTAACCTACTCTCCGATTGAAAATCAAAATGAAGAACCTGTAAAAGAAAAATTGTTTCCCAGCAACTTAAAACTCCTCAGGTGTTAAGGAAATGCAAATTATATCAAGATGCATAGATTATAGGAGACTTCTGGGTCACTGGGGAGGGAGGCAGATTGTAAACATACGCAATCCTATATTCTGCAAATAAACCGGTTATCAAGAAAAGGGATTAGCGTCTGGTCTAGTACGTCACCATCTGGCTTGGGATCCATTTAACATCGTAGCAGAGGATCATAGAATTTACAGTTCAGGAAGCCATTCGGCCCATTGAGTCTGCACCAGCTCTTGGAAAGAGCACCCTACCCAAGGTCCACACCTCCACCCTATCCCCATAACCCAGTAACCCCAACCAACACTAAGGGCAATTTTGGACACCAAGGGCAATTTAGCATGGCCAATCCACCTAACCTGCACATCTTTGGACTGTGGGAGGAAACCGGAGCACCCGGAGGAAACCCACGCACACGCGGGGAGAATGTGCAGACTCCGCACAGACAGTGATCCAAGCCGGGAATCGAACCTGGGACCCTGGCGTTGTGAAGCAATTGTGCTATCCACAACGCTACCGTGCTGCCCATGACTGCCTAAAGGTTGGAAAATAATCAGATAAAAGATTGCAATGGATACTATTGTGAAGAATGGCCTAAACCAAGTGCAAGTTATAATGATTTACCACGGCTCCCCAAATGTATGTACATGGGTCCCAGCATTAGTGAAGAGATAACAAGGTGTGACTTTGGCATTGTCACTTCCTGACAAAAGTAACATCAGCAGTTGTGAGAGCTGGACTTCCAGTGGCGGCGATGTGCTGAGCGGACGCACATCAGGGGGCTCTCCTCCCAATCAGACCCAACATATAGTCAATGTATTGGGAATTTCAGCCTAAAAAGCCCACCAAAATCCACCCGAATACAAAGGACACAAGAGAGGAACATGCCTGGCAACGGAAAACAGAGAGGATGGCAAGATATTAGGAGCAGCAGCGAAGGAAAGGGGCAGGAACAGCAGGCGAGCAGACAAGCAGCCACATGAGGAGAGGCGGCGGGTCAGATGAGCCAGGAGGGGGAAAAAGGTCGGCGAACCAAACAGCGGAGCAGGAGCAGGACCGGTTCCAGGACTGATTTTCCCTCAGTCCTGGAACCGGTGCAGCTTCTCGGTTCTTCTGGAACCGAGAAGCTGCACCGGTTCCAGGACTGAGGGAAAATCTTAAGGTGGGCCTGCCAGACAAAATCATGCTCGTGGGAAGGACACAGGTTAAGGGTTTACCAGGACATTGGGGCGGACCTGACAAAAAAAAAGAATGCAGAGATTAATAGAGCGATATCAGCACTCTATAAAAGTGGGGTACGATTTGGGAGGCTATTTCCGGCCAGACTCGGGGTGATATTCAAGGGCAAGGAACTGTACTTTAACACCCTGGCGGAGGCTGATGTGTTTGTTAAAACAAACAAATTGGAGGTAGAGCAATCAGGGCAATGATGAAAACTGCAGGTGCGGGAAAATAAGAAATGGAGAGCGAAGGACAGGCCGCAAACAGAGACAATAATATAACAAACTTTGTGAATGTTTTTTTTTTGAAAACGCAGAACTGTGCTGCCTCCTTTTCGGGATCGTCTCTTCCCTCAATGTGATGAGGGGGACCAGGGCAAGGAGGGGGAAAATAAGGATAGCAGGCAAAAGTGGTAGAAGGAAGAGGGTAAAACAGCGCCAGCACTGGGAGGGGAGCCACCCTATTAGCAAGGACGGCTAACACAGGAGGATAGAAAGGGGCCACAGTGCACCTCTCAGTGGAGAGGGGGCACCTGGCAGAAAAGGGGGGGGTATAGGGGAGCGGAGGATGCGCAGGACAGAAAATAAGCAACGGGAAGGTTGAGGACAAGAAACAGATCAGGCGCAGGCCTCGGCAGGCATGGAGCAGGGCGAGGAGCCTCTGGCGCTGCAAGTAGTCACTTGGGAGGGCCGCTGGACAGAGGGAGGCCAGTGCAGGGGCACATCCAGGTGGCGTACACATTGTTGGTGGCCGTGTTGGGTGTCCCCTGGACAAAGGGAAACCCCAGAGCGCTGGGGTCCGACCTCATGGTGAGAGCAGTTACCGTGGCCATTTTGGACAGCCCCCTAACAAAGGGAAATCCCGGATTGCAGGGTCGTGCCCACCATCTAACAATGGGTGATCCCACAGGACCGGGGGTCAGAAACCCCTCACCAGAATTATTACCTGGAACGCACGGGGACTTAACGACCCAGTGAAAAGATTCAGAGTCTTCACCCACTTAAGAAGCCTAAAAGCCGATATAATTTACCCACAAGAGATGCACCTGAGGGAGAAGGACCGACCGCTGGGAAAGAAGGGCTGGGTGGGGCAGGCATACCACTCATGTTGCGGGACGAGGGCTAGGGGAGTGGCAATACTATTTATTTTTTTTTTAAATTTAGAATACCCAATCTTTTTTTCCCAATTAAGGAGCAATTTTGCGTGGCCAATCCACCTAACAAGCACCTATTTGGGTTGTGGCAGCTCACTGCGAACATCCGGCGGCTGCTGAACGTAATGATGGCCCCCTGGCAAAGAGCACCAGAGGTGATCATCTCCCCAGATGCAGAAAAGGCCTTCGACAGAGTCGAATGGAAGTATCTCCTCGAGGTACTGGAACGGTTTGGGCTAGGAGTGGGGTTCACTGCCTGGGTGAGACTCCTGTATAACACTCCCAAGGCGAGCATCCGAACTAACACCACCAGCTCTGAATACTTCCAGCAATATAATGGAACAAGACAGGGCTGCCCCTGTCCCCACTCTTGTTCACGCTAGTAATCGAACCCCTGGCAACAGCCTTGCGGGACGCGAAAAGCTGGAAGGGAATCCAGGAAGAAGACAGAGGATACAGAGTTTCATTCTATGCGGATGACCTGCTCCTCTATGTCTCGAAGCCACATGATGGACTGAAGGTAATACTGCAAACCCCAAAAGAGTTTGGAACCTATTCGGGCTACAAACGTAACCTGGGCAAAAGTGAGAGATTCCCAGTGAACCCAAATGGGGAGGGGCAGAGCTGGAGGGGCTCCCGTTTAAAACGGCCCAGAGCAGATTCTGTTACCTGGGGTTTCCAGATAGCCAGAGACTGGACACAGAGCCACAAATGGAATCTGACCAGCCTGGTGGAGGAAGTAAGAAAAGGCATTCAACAGTGGGGCTCACTCCCACTCTCAGAGTACGCAGACGATCAAGGTGAACATGCTTAGATTCCTGTTCAGATCCGTGCCGATCTTCATCCCAAAGGCCTTTTTCCAAAATGTCGAAGGGACCATAGGCCGAGTCAGAAGGCGGCAAAATGTACATAAAGTTAATTAAAGGAAGGACAGAATAAACCTTTTAGTACAATAAAGTAAATTAACGTGGTTAAGGAAAATGTATATATACACAATTGTTAAAAAATATGGAAAATGCCAATAAACCAATATCACCACAAAAAAAAACTTTTTTTGTGAGCTGGATGCCCATCAGTTTGGATACTAATGAAGATTTGGATATCCTACTAAGTATTCTGGAAAAAGTATATCCGAAATATGACTGATTAAAGGCCTATGAGGAGTGGTCAGATTTAGAAAGGCAGAAAGTTCTTCCATTTGAGGAATACATCATGGAATCTAACGTGCTATATAAAAAATGGCAAGAATTCAATGTGGAAATTTCTTGTTTAGTGCTCACCTTCAAATTGTTGGATTGTGTCACAGTGCAGCAGATAGATAGGCTCTTGGTCTCAACTGGAGTTAGATTCTCAGACTTTAATCAGATGCCTGAAGCTTTAAAAAAATAAAAAAAATTCCTGTAGCTTTCACGGCACAAATGGGGCGTCAGACCAGTCACCGAAGGCGGAAGACTCCATGATTGTGGCTTTTTGGGATCAGTCAGATATGGGGCACAGGCATTTGTGCAACATAAGAAGTCTGGACAAAGAAATGAGGATGAAGGCATTTTGGACAGATTTGACGGACAACAGGATTGGAGTAATAGTAATAGAATGTATGGAGAACTGTTAATAGAAGTTACTGATGTGAGTAAAAATACAATTTATGCAGTAAATGACCCAAAGGGGAACAGTAAGATTTTTGAAGCGATGCTCGATACCAAAATTTGGAATTTGAAGATGAAAATATTGATCAGTCTGCTGGTTAGAAGCTTCATGCAGGTAATGAGTGTACTTACCGCGGATTAATTTAATTGCACCGTGTTGGACAATGGTTGCATCACGATAGTATGTAAAATATTATGTAGCTTCGCTCAGTTGTAAGGATTGAAGTACGGTCAGGGAATACAAAACTTCTATTAGTTTCAGGTTTCAGGATATCAACCCATTGGGATCACTGAAAAGACCACTCTTTTTTTATTCTGTGCAGAATATCTGGAGTAAGACACTTGATTGGCAGAGGCGTGGTATCCAGTAAGATACCCGGGCTGCTGAGCAAGCTTCCCATGAAAAAGGCTCAAATAAAGCCGGACATGGACATTCCATAGCGGTATTTATTATGCGGGGTCTGGCCCGAGCAGATAAGGTAATACTGTTCCCGCTAGTGGAAGGATCGAGAACCTGAGCGCACAGATTTAAGTTCATAGGAAAAAGAAGCCAATGGACACATAGAACCACACAATTCCTACAGTGCAACAAAAGGCCATTTGGCCCATCGAGTCTACACTGACCCTCTGCAAGAGAACCCTACTTAGGCCCACTTCCCCATCCTATCCCCGTAGCCCCACCTCATCTGTATGTCTTTTGTACACTATGGGGAAACTTTTTCTTGCAGCAAGAGGTTAAGATCTAGAATATGTTGTCTGAGTGTCTGATGAAGGCTGGTTCAATATAGACATTTAAGAGGGAATTCAATCATCTGAAAAGGAAGCATGTGCAAGATTCCAGGGTGAAGGCAAGAGGGAGAAGTGGCACTAGATGCATTGCTCACTCGGAGAGCTAGTGCAGACATGACGGCTGAATAGCCTCCTTCTGTGCTATAGCAATTCACGAATGGAGATAAAACAATTTTCTTTGCAAGGCAGGCGGGCGCACGCCGAGACAGAGGCAGGCAGGCAGGCGCACTCCGAGACAGAGGCAGGCAGGCAGGCAGGCGCCCTCCGAGACAGAGGCAGGCAGGCAGGCAGGCGCCCTCCGAGACAGAGGCAGGCAGGCAGGCAGGCGCCCTCCGAGACAGAGGCAGGCAGGCAGGCAGGCGCCCTCCGAGACAGAGGCAGGCAGGCAGGCAGGCGCCCTCCGAGACAGAGGCAGGCAGGCAGGCGCCCTCCGAGACAGAGGCAGGCAGGCAGGCAGGCGCCCTCCGAGACAGAGGCAGGCAGGCAGGCAGGCGCCCTCCGAGACAGAGGCAGGCAGGCAGGCAGGCGCCCTCCGAGACAGAGGCAGGCAGGCAGGCAGGCGCCCTCCGAGACAGAGGCAGGCAGGCGCCCTCCGAGACAGAGGCAGGCGCCCTCCGAGACAGAGGCAGGCGCCCTCCGAGACAGAGGCAGGCGCCCTCCGAGACAGAGGCAGGCGCCCTCCGAGACAGAGGCAGGCGCCCTCCGAGACAGAGGCAGGCGCCCTCCGAGACAGAGGCAGGCGCCCTCCGAGACAGAGGCAGGCGCCCTCCGAGACAGAGGCAGGCGCCCTCCGAGACAGAGGCAGGCGCCCTCCGAGACAGAGGCAGGCGCCCTCCGAGACAGAGGCAGGCGCCCTCCGAGACAGAGGCAGGCGCCCTCCGAGACAGAGGCAGGCGCCCTCCGAGACAGAGGCAGGCGCCCTCCGAGACAGAGGCAGGCGCCCTCCGAGACAGAGGCAGGCGCCCTCCGAGACAGAGGCAGGCGCCCTCCGAGACAGAGGCAGGCGCCCTCCGAGACAGAGGCAGGCGCCCTCCGAGACAGAGGCAGGCGCCCTCCGAGACAGAGGCAGGCGCCCTCCGAGACAGAGGCAGGCGCCCTCCGAGACAGAGGCAGGCAGGCAGGCGCCCTCCGAGACAGAGGCAGGCAGGCAGGCGCCCTCCGAGACAGAGGCAGGCAGGCAGGCGCACTCCGAGACAGAGGCAGGCAGGCAGGCGCACTCCGAGACAGAGGCAGGCAGGCAGGCGCACTCCGAGACAGAGGCAGGCAGGCAGGCGCACTCCGAGACAGAGGCAGGCAGGCAGGCGCACTCCGAGACAGAGGCAGGCAGGCAGGCGCACTCCGAGACAGAGGCAGGCAGGCAGGCGCACTCCGAGACAGAGGCAGGCAGGCAGGCGCACTCCGAGACAGAGGCAGGCAGGCAGGCGCACTCCGAGACAGAGGCAGGCAGGCAGGCGCACTCCGAGACAGAGGCAGGCAGGCAGGCGCACTCCGAGACAGAGGCAGGCAGGCAGGCGCACTCCGAGACAGAGGCAGGCAGGCAGGCGCACTCCGAGACAGAGGCAGGCAGGCAGGCGCACTCCGAGACAGAGGCAGGCAGGCAGGCGCACTCCGAGACAGAGGCAGGCAGGCAGGCGCACTCCGAGACAGAGGCAGGCACACTCCGAGACAGAGGGGCACACAACTTGTGTTTTGGGGACAGGGGGTGAAATGAAGCCATAGGGGTTTTTTAATTACTTCAAATTTTGCCTGAAGAACGATTAAAACTGTTTTGCAATTCATTGATATTTTTGTTGTATGCAAGCAGCAACGCAAAACCCTTTAACGACACACAGCCTAGGATACAGCAAGTTAGGACAATGTCCAACACAATCAACCCTCTTATTCTCAATTTATCAGGCCCCCCCCCACCGACAATATAAAGTCAAGTTTCTAATTTGCTGGGATGCCCTCATCGATTATCCTATGACCTTGGTTTAAAATGGCTGCTCTACTTGTGCTCAAGGGATAAGGTGTCAGTCTAAATATAGCTTCTTTATTTCAACAGCTAGTTACCTTCAGCAACTGACTTATTTTAGCTGTGAAGGAGAGTTTTCACTGAAAAATGCTACCTGGCAGGCTGCGTGATGACCTTCACGGCCTTCCCCCATTTACTGCTTTCTTTCCTCATCACACCAACAAAACAGCACAAATCTCATTTGTGTTGTATATTATTATTAAACTTCTAAAGATTTATTCAGGGAGCCTCTAGCTGCTGTGTAAACCTGTCAGGCTGTGGAATGTTTGCACCCAGTCATAAACTGTGCTTCTAAAAAGCAATCTCTCAAATACATGAACGGCAACAAAAACTGAAATGATTTATTAGACCAGAAGAAATGAGCATCGAGCTGTAACCTTTCGCATCTCACTTGTGGGGCCTATACAGTATACTTGCTGTCAACACTAATCAGAATAATTACTTTCAAGGCAACTTCTGATTTAGCGAGGATAAAACACCTTCAAGACATTAGATTTCCAATCAGAGATTAAAACTCTGGGGATTTGCTGCCTACGGCGCTCAGGACCTGGGTTCGAATCCCGGCCCTGGTTCACTGTCCGTGTGGAGTTTGCACATTCTCCCCCTGTCTGCGTGGGTTTCATCCCCACAACCCAAAGATGTGCAGGTTAGGGCGATTGGCCATGCTAAATTGCCCCTTAATTGGAAAAATAATTGGGTATTCTAAATTTATTTTTTAAAAACTCTGGGGATAGAGCTAAGGAATACAAAGCTATCAGGACTTTTAAAGATTTTCATCTTCCCTCACTGTCTTTCCTCAGAGTATCACAGGAGCATGCCAACCAAAGGCGTAGTGAATCAACTCCATACTGCAGAGACAAGGGACAATTCTAGCGAAGCAAGCTGCATAATTGAATTTCAACTCACTCAAATTACATAATCAAGAATCTTGGCTGCCCTGTGCCGTTAACCACATTCAAATAGAATCCAGTTACCAGAGAGTCACAGAATGGTTACAGATACAGGAGGAGGACACTCAGCCTATTGCGTTTGTGCCAGCTTCCCGAAGAGAAGTCCCCCTTACCCACCTTGTCGCTGTAGCCCTTATTTTCAGATAATTTCCCAATTCTCTTTTCAAAGCCACGAATGAATCGCTCCTCAATTTGCTGGCCATGTATTCCAGATCCTAACCACTTGCTGCATAATACAGCTTTACCTCAAGTCACCTTTGGTTCTCTTTGCCAATCCCTTGAATCGGTGTATTCAGTTTCTCGAGGCTTCTGTCCATGGGAACAGTTTTTCTCCATCTACTCAGTCCGAACCCCTCAATTTTGACTAAAACCTTTTTTGAACAAGTCGCATGCACAGTATTTGTGAACAAAGCCTACACGATAACTTTGAAGCTTTTGCATAGCCATGCGTGTACAGACAGGTAATTGGGAACACAGGAAAAGAACCAGCACTGTGTATTAGCAATCTTAGCATGAACCAAGGAAACATCGAGCATTGATGCTGCATAGACAGCATGGATTCAGTATTTCAATTTCACATAATTTGTCCAGATTTACTTCAAGGCAAGAATTTTGGAAAATACAATGTAGTGCACACAAATGGCACTTCAGAAACACAACTGCCTACTGAACTCAAAAGCCTAAGTACATTCCTGTAGATAATCAATACAGCCCGATGAGAACCAGAGCAGCATCTAAAGAATGTCAACTTCTACCTGATCGATCCGACCTTCGGTCCTGGATTTTAATACCTGACACTCTTGCCCAAAATGGTGGATCAAAGCAGTTTCTCCCACACACTCTGCCCGACAATGTTTTTATCATTAACCTCGTCAGATTCCTTGCTGTATTTTGATTATTAGATAGTATCTCCTGAGATACTGAGTGTCCTGCTTTGTGTTCAACTTTACCATTGTGTTCTAGCTGTTCTATAGTTCACTAATACTGGAGGTGAAAACAATCTTTCGTTCGAATTTCACATGCAGGATGTAAAAGCGTATGGTACCAGAAGTGCCATTTAACTGGCTACTTCCAGGGCTCCATTAATCACACATAGCCACTCTCACCAACACACTGCCTTGATGAGATATTAAACCAAAACTATTCAGGTGGATGTAAAAAGGTCCCTTCCAAATGTGGGCAGCTCTCTCCGATGCTGTGGCCAACATTATTCTTCAACCAGCCTCATTAGGAATTAGACCGCAAAATAAACCTGCTCCCAGCTTGTGAGAGCTTCAAATTGGCTGCTACAAGTACTTCATTGGCTACGAAGAGCTTTGGGACATCCCGAGGTTGTGAAAGGTGCCACCGAAACACAAGTCTTCTTCTTCGTTGAACCTTGACGACGACAAATGACGAAACCTGAAACTATTTCTACGCCACCAAAAGTCAGTAAGTTACAGAATATTGCTGCAATATTGCAAGCCATATTATTCATCCCTGACACTGACAGCCCACCACCCTTATCGGCTGGCTTGTAGGGCTGAGCTTGTCAAATATTTTGAAAGGTTGCTTGTTTCGTCTGAATAAGTGTCCCTGTCAGATTCTTTAAGTATGATAGATCATGGTAGAAACCGCCTAAGATCACTACCAACATAGCTGAGTCACTGCAGATCATTCATCATTCACAAAGGCAACAAAACTGCCCTCAGGAGAATTACCCTAAAGTACTGCCTAGAGGTTAGATATCAGTAAAATTCATTTGAGGGGAGGAACTGCAGTCCAGGAGTGTCAAGTGCACATGGCAGTGGAGAAAGAGGAAATTATTAAAACTAAATGGGATGCTAGGTTTAATATGCATGCAGTTGCATATAAAAGGAGGTATGTGACCCTGAATTTGTACAAGACTTTGGGGGGGGGGGGGGGGGGGGGGGGGTGTTAGTCTATAGTTCTGGGCAGCCAATTATAGGGAGAATAATGGAGTCACAGAAAAAGTGTCGCAAAGGCTCACCAGGATAAAGGAACAAGATATCTTCATTTAGAAAGGCCCAAAACATTGCAAGAGTTAAGAGAAAGTGCTACAGGATCTGTAGTAGTTCTCAAAATTACAAAAGGATTTAAAATAGTGAACGACTATTGCCTCTAGTTGACAAATTAATTGCAAGTGTCATGTGAGTGTCCCTTTAAGAAAGGTTTTTGTCTTATCACATGGTTTCAGTGATGTCATTTTGTTGGTGGAGCTGAGCTATGGCTTAGAGCTGTTTTTGATTTTGCTTTCACATTTGACTGATGTGGACTACAGGCATAGAAAATAAGTGTTTTGGCGTGAAAAGGGACTTTGGTTTATGGGATTTTGTTTTTGAATAGGAACAGTTAAAGGAGAATTCATCACATGTTATACGTCGATTATGGGACGTCTTTAAGTTTGAATTGATAAAAGTTATTGCTGTGTGTTTATATGGATATTAACTAAGTTCTTATAATGAAGCTTATTTTGATTAAAATGTCTAGGAAGACAATTAAATCACATCTCAAGTGAAGGCTCTTCTGCTCATCCTAGCCAAATTCAACAAGTAGTTTTAGGTCAGGTGAACTCCCTATATATACTTTGGAGTTTCTAAACCCTGGCCCATAATGAAAGGGACCACAAACGCAATCACCACAAGGCTGAAGAGAGGATATTAGAAAAAAAAACAATTCTGTACACAAATTATGTTTAAAATGGAATATTAAAGAAAATATACAAAAAGGTTACTCCTGTTGAAAAATGAATACCACTCAAGACACACAGGGTCGTAAGACTGCAAGGAATAGAGGGGTAATGTAGCATAGCCAATCCACGTAACCTGCTACAGTGCCCCTAGATGGGGTTGCCGGAATAGGATGAGGGATTGGGCCCAGGTAGTGGGTTCTTTCAAAGGGTTGGTGCAGACTAGAAGGACCAAATGGCCTCCTTCTGCACTGTAGGGATTCTATGATTCCCTACTGTACCTGGGCTCAGCTGGTCCCAGTCATAGAATCCCTCGTGCAGGAGGCCATTCATTTCGAGAGTCTGCACCAATCCTTCGAATGAGCACTCTATCCATGCCCACTCTCTTTCTTCCTGTAACCCCATAACCTAACCTGCACACAAAGGGGCAATTTATCATGTCCAGCCCACGCAGCGACCCAAGATTGGAAATGAATCTGCGTCCCTGGCACGGTGAGGCAGTAGTGACAACCACTGTGCAGAACACAAATCCGACCCTTGCGCAACTAGCACTGAGTATGACTTCTGATGGTGTGGAGAGGTTTGGTGAGAAGAGCACGTTCAGTGAAGAGGGAAGAGTGATACTCTTTACTTTTCTAACTATATCACCCTGTATGAATTGATTTTTGCTTTACTTGGAGAGGTGAGCTGTTGAGGAGCATCTGGTGAATATCCGATAAGTGGTCAATGTTTATTTTCCGAAGGTTAAAATAGTACTGGAGTTTACGATTAATAAATATCAAAATAAAATAATTGAATAAAATAATTAAGAAATTAAAGGTCATCAAGTATAACAGGACAGGAGATGTGTCAAGGTTACAGCATGTAGGAGATGGTGGATACTGGTGTTACCCAGGGCAAGCATTTCTGCAGTGTCTGGCGGCTCCAGAAGCTTTGGCTCAGTCATTGAGCTGGAGGCTGAGCTGCGGACATTGGGACACATCAGGGAGGGTTACCTGCAGGCGTGGTTTCAGGACGATGTCACATTCCTCAGGGTAGATTCTTCTCATTTGGAAAGTGGTCAAGGACAAGAGGGTCTGACTGCAGCTGAGGCAGCTAAGGATACCCAGAGGGCAGAAGTGTCAGCCTCTGCAATTGTCCAACATGAGATTCTGTCAGTTTGTTTAGGAGTGAGCACTGCCTAACCATTGTACTGTGGCACAGGACACCATCCTAATGGGAGAACACATAGGAATGTGATGATAGCAGGGGATAGTATAGGTGAGGGGCTTGACACTGTAGCAAAGAGTGAGAGTCCAGACGGCTGTGTTGCCTGCCCAGTGCAGGGTTCAGGACATCTACTCTGGGCTGGAGAGGAACTTGCAATGGAAGAGGGAGGGATCCCATTCCCGAGTCCACTTCGGTACCAACGACATAGATAGGAGGAGGAAAGAGGTCCGGTATAGAGTTTAAGGAGCTAGGCATTAAATTAAACATCAGAACCTCCAAGGTTATAATCTGTGGATTATCTCAGCTGCAAGCAAATTTGCATAGGGTATATTAGAATGGTGAATATGTAGATCAAAGACTGGTGTGGGAGAAGTGGGCTCAGGTTCCTGAGCTGCTGACATCAGTACAGAGAAAAGTGGAGGGTGGAGGGTTGTACCGTTGGGACAGCCTACATCTCAACTGTGCTGGGGCATTGTTCCTGCAAACTGCATAACAAGGGAAGGAGAGGGGTTTTAACTAAATAGTAGAGGATGGGTCTGAAGCAAGGGTATGTAGTGTTCCAAAGCAAAGGATATGACAACATTGCAAGGTCGCGATTTCAGTAACGATACCTCAAATGTGACAGGAAGGTAGAGTGTACAAACAAAAAACAAGGCAGCAAGTAGGGTCAGAGGGGAAAATATGGTCAAAAAGCAAAATGAATGACTCTTTACTAGCATTCAGCATGTGCTGAAATAAATGAATAAACAGCAGAAATGTATGCAAAGGCTATGATCTTATAGCCATTCGAGTCGTGGCTACAAGGCAACCAAAGCTGAACATTCAGGGTGTGAAAGTTCTGTAAGGACAGAAGGAAAGGGTGGTGGGGTAGCTTTGTTAGTACAATATGGAATAAGTACGATAGCAAAAAAGGATCTTGGATCGGAAAATATATAATCCATATGGATGGAACCAAGAAATAACAAGGTGACATGGGAGGGAGTAGTCTCTAGGACCCCCAACAGTAGCTAAAATGTAGGACAGAGAATAAAATCAGGACATACTAAGGGCATATAAAGAAGTAACAGATTAATCACGGGTAACTTCAATCTTCATGTGGATTGGGAAAATCAAACTGGCAGAGGTAGTCATGAGGAATAATTCATAATGTATGCCTAGAACAGAATAGTATGGTTCTATGTAACTGTTTGAGATCCAAAATTGGAGTCTGTTCAGATTCTAACCCCCTTCTCCTCCCAGATTTCACTTGAACAAGGTGTTTTTCGATGTTGCTGCTGAAAAAAAGAGTGGCGCCTGAACACAACATGAGCAGCAGTTACTGGTCTCAGTCTACATTTACAAGAGTAATTCTTATACACAGTACCCAGCACCAAGTGTCAGATTTGCCAGTGAGAAGCTTTGCTTTTTGTCATTTAGCAGTGATATACTATTTCACAGCTTCAGACAGCGCACACTGGGATCATTCAATATTCTAATCAGGATATCTAGCAGGACAGCAGTCCTTTCCCTAATGAGGTTTACAACACTCACTAGTCTCATAATTCAGTGCACAAGTACAGCTCTGACTGTGATAATCCTCTTCAACCATCTGCATTTTACCCAAAACCAAACACCAACTGCGAAAACTTTACTACCAAGGGGCCTTCAGTTAGATTTCAATTACACAAGTGTCCTTCAGAAATTAAAATTAGATTCCACCTCCAACCGCTTAAAACTCAAACTAATTTCCGTTGGAATTTAATATTTGTGCCCAATTTGCATCACATCTCATTCTCAAATTTAATAAACAGGATTTCACCTTTTAATTCTCAAACATTTTAAAATCTGTTCATTTTGTTCACTGTAACAGACAAAACAATTAGTAAAATGAAGACCACGAGAAACATTAAGTGATGGCAAAAATAAAATACCGAACGGTCAGGACAAAAAGGCACAGCCGAGATCTCCTCCACCCAGCAACGGGAACAGCAGGGCACCCGCCAGCAAAGGGCAGGGCAGGGAAAACAGGACCTGGCAAGTCGAATGAAGTTGCTTTTCCAGATTTTCCCAAATGCTTGCACAGCTGGCTTCAGGAAGAACACTAGCATTTATTCCAAAGTCTGCCCATTGAATCCAGAAAATGCATCAGAGGCTTTGCTGATGGAATTTCTCTAGTACTATGCACAATCCAGGACTCAAGTACAAGAGAGTGGTGACGACAACTGCTCTGTAACACTAGGACTTTTGTTGACTTAGAGGTCTTTGGTGTCAAACACCTATATCATTTGTAGACGGCTGAGCGAATGTAGCCAATCTTGGTGAATCTAGTTAATGGTGACCTTTTGAGAGAGGTGGTTAAAAAGGCAAGCGAAATGCTCAACATATTCCAGCGTCCTGTATTTACAGTATATATGGTGGTCAGTTTGCATTTAGTACCAAGGCACCTGAGGCTAAAGGGTTATCCATTTAGATGGAACTTAATACTGACACCAGACAGTGGTTCATCTTTGAAGTGATGACCATCGAATAGATTGCAAATATTGCAGCTACCCCACACAGTCTCGCTGGTGCCTGGATTTTGAAGACATGATTTTTCACTCAAGTTCCACAGATGTCATGAAGGATTTTCAGAACTGTGATGGAGATTTTTGCTCATCCAAATCTTTGAAGCACAACCCAGCGAGCCTTGAAATTTAAAGTTAACTTTGATCAGATCAATGAATGCAATGCAAAGTTCTGGTTGTTCGACTTTAGGATTGGCTGTCAACAAGAACCATATCAGAATGTCAATAGAAGATCTATCACAAAACGGTCTCTGGGAGAATTTCCTCAGCCACAAGTAGTAGGCAATTCAGGGAATTTCTCTACAAGTGGGCAGAAGAAAATACCTTGATAGTTTCCACTGCATTATTTATCTCCTTCTGAAGATATAATGATCACATTCCTCAAGTTGTGTTCAGGAGGCCCAGGACAATAAAAATGTTGTTTCTTTTCTCCTAAATCCGTAATACAAGTGCACAGATTCTTGATGCCGGCAAAAGTCCACCAGCTTTGAAGACTGGAGACTTGGTTGTTTTTAAGTTGATTGACTGGTGTTCTTCCCAGCATTGACATTTGACATTTTCATCCTCAAGAGAAGCACCACCTGGAGTGTGATAAGGATTCTGTCTATTTGATCTTGGTCTGGTGGCTTCAGAAAAGATTTTCAACTCACGGTCAGCATATTTTTTGATCTCCTCGCCTTTGTCTTGCCAACAGATCCTTTATCTTCCAGATTTGTCTTTGGGTGTCAACCTCAAGCTGTTGGAATGTTACCTTGACTTGCAATATGGAGTTGTTCTGGCAGGCAAAGACGACTACTCTGTTCTAGATGATCATAGATTTCAGCATTGCATTTGTTGACCCAGTTGTGATGAAACTGATGCTTGAACTCAATGGTCTGGCATAGGAGCCTTGCACAACTGATTTTATTTGATCCCACTGTTCTGGATTGAGAGTTGGATGCGGAGAGATTCTGAAGATTGGTCGAGGGCTGCATTTGAAATTCCTCTTTTATTGGGCTGTTTTGGGGCTGAGACATTGATCTTCCTCCCCTTGGACTTTAGGGCTTTGTGATGCTTTGGGGATAGGTGGACGTTCATCACTGATCAAACAAATCTGATCTATCTAGCAGGCATCAGTCACGTACACAGATAGTGTTACAGGCGTCAGTTAAATATTTGACAGGAACAATGACATTCTCCAGGAAGTGCCAATGATTTGATCTAGGACGTCTCCCTATGGTTTTACATTTACCTTTCTGGCAGAAGAGTGTGTTTGTTATGAAGCCATGCTGAACACAAATTTATTGGGAGGACACCATTTGCACTGGTGTTTCCAATGTTGTTTTTTCCCCAATGGTTCCACTCCAGACATTGGAGTCACAGCCAACCCTACCATTGAAGTCCACCAGAAGGATGACTCTATCCTTCTCTTGGAATAGCAATGAGGACTTAAAGGTCAGAATCTCATTTTTATGAGTGAAAAAGGTTGTGGTATAACTCCCGATTACAGAATCACATTAGTTATGTCTCAGGAGGCTAGCATTCTGCCCATTGTTTGCGCATTGGCTCACCAAATGAGCATAATGGCTTAGTGCCATTCACCTGCTTATTCCCCATACTCCTTCACATTGTTAGTATGCAAACAATCATCTAACGCCCTCTTGAATAGCTCCATTGAAGCTGTCTCCACCACACTTCCAGTCAGCACATTCCAGACCCGAAGCACTTGCTGAGAGTAAATGTTCTTTCGCACATCACATTTGCTTCTTTACCAAATCACTCAATCTGTGCCCACTCATTCATTCTCCTTTTATGAGTGGGAACAGTTTCAGCTCATCTACTCGGTCCAGCCCCCTCATGATTTTGAATATCTCCATCAAATTTCTTCTCAGCCTTCTCTCCAAGGAGTCCCAATTCTTCCAATCTATCCTCAGAAATGAAATTTCTCATCTCTAGAACTATTCTTGCAAACCTCTTCAGCACTCTCGCCAATACGTTCACATCCTTCCTATTATGTGGCTTCTATAGTGCACATAATACTCCAGCTGAGGTCTAACTAGTGTCTTGTAGAAGATTAGCATAACCACTTAGCTCTTGTACTCCCTGTCCCCATTATAGCAGTCCCGGATACCATATGCTTTATTAATTGCTCTCTCCACCGGTCCAGCCATCTTCAATGATCTATGCACATATACACCCAGGACACTCTACTCCTGCACCCTGAAAAATTGCATCCCTTAGTTTATATTGACTGTCCATGTTCTTCCTACCAAAATGAACTTCTGCAACTATGTGCCCACTCCACCAACTTGTCTATGTCCTTCAAAGTTTTACACTGTCCTCACAATTTACAATGGTTCCAAGTTTCATCATGCGTAAACTTTGAGATTATCCCCTGTACACCAAGATCATTCAGGAAAAGCAAGGTTCCTAATGCAGACACCCGGGGAACGCCACAACAAACCTTCCTCCAACCCAAAAAATATCGAGTGAGCATTGCTCTCTGCAGCCAATGTTGTGTCCACATTGCTACTGTCCCTTTTATTTTGAGCCATAACTTCTCATTAGTCTGTTGTGTGGCAGTGTATCAATGCTTTTGAAAGTCCATGTACACTACATCAACAGCATTACTCTCAACAACCCTATGCTACCTCAAGAATATCCCAGCAGGCTTGTTAAACATGTACTTTCTCACCTTCCCACTAAACCTTTGTATTCCTCTTGGCTCTGAACTGTATTTTCTACCTGATAACTATCATAAGCACATTATTTCTTCCTCATCTTAATTTCTATCTCCTGATGATGACGTGTGGCTACTTCATCAATGATTTACCATCCATTATGTCAGAATGGAGATGTTCATTGATAATCGCAGTGTTCGTTACCATCCATGACTCCTCGGATAATGATGCAGCCAGTACTCACTCGCAGCAAAATTTGGACACCATTTTGACTTGGGCTGAAAAGTGACGAGTCACATTATGTCACACAAGTGCACGACTCAATCAAAACAGAATACCTAGAAATCCACTGGATGTCACAGAAGCACTTACATGTGACTGCCTTACATTCGGACCACAGGATTGTTACAAAACCTGAAAAGGTTGTACACACTGAACAGGTTAGAATGACATTTCAGGTACAATCCCCCTTCGAGATTAAGAAACTACAGATGGGCAGCATAGGAAATGGGGCAAATGCAACAATCTCTCATTCATAAAGAGACCGAATAACCTGTAAACTACTTTAAGCAATATCAACAAAGCACAGTAGCTGAGATAAACAGGGAAACTTAGTCAGTTTATGCATAGAGTGAGGAGTGGCAGTAGTCAAGGAATCAGAGGCAAGTGTTTAATTTATCATTTATAAAAGCATTAAAAGGATAGTATACTTCAGGTAACAAACAGACGTACGAAAACGGCAAGGCATGGAAGGAAAATCAAGGGAACAAGGGGAGGGCGCGGTGCTTGATTACAGGTAAATAACTACATTTAATATACGACGTACATACCTACTGAAGTAATTTATTCAGCACCTTGAGCCTGCTCCACCAGTTGATCCATTTGTGTTTCGAGTTCTACGTTCCTATCTACCCTCAAAATTTTAGTCTCTTGCCTAATACAAATCTGTCTACCTCCACTGTAAAATATTCAAAGACCCCCACCTCCACTGCCTTCTGAGGCAGTGTGCCAGTCTCCCAACCCTGAAAAACAAAATTCTCATCTTTATCCTAAAAGGGTGACACCCTAATTCTAAAATTGTGCCACCCTAGTTCTGGACTAACCCACATGAGGAAACATTCTTTCCACATCCATCTCGTGACCATTAAGGACCTTGGGCGGAATTCTCCAACCCCCGCCCGGGGCCGGCGTAAATCCCGCCCCCGCCGTGGCCGGAATTCTCCGCCACCCAGGAATCGGGCCGCGCCGGTCAGCGTGCCCCCCGCGGCGATTCTCCGGCCCACGATGGGCTGAAGTCCCGCCGCTGTCAGGCCTCTCCCGCTGACGTGGTTTAAACCACCTCTGGTGCCGGCGGCACGAGCGGGCCCCAGGGTCCTGGGGGGAGCACGTGGGGCGATTTGACCCCGGGGGGGTGCCCCCACGGTGGCCTGGCCCGCGATCAGGGCCCACCGATCGGCGGGCGGGCCTGTGCCGTGGGGGGAAATCTTTTTCTTCCGCCGTCGCCACGGCCTCCACCATGGCGGAGGCGGAAGAGACCCGCTCCACCGCGCATGCGCCGGTGTGACGTCAGCGGCCGCTGACACTCTAACCTTACAACACCAGGCTAGTGAAAATCAATTTGCGAAGCCGTGCCCAACCCCACTCCATCTGGACCCCAGATAGCGGAAACTAGTCCCAGCAAGGTGAAGCAATGAAGGCCCCCAACCCAGCTCCTCCCCTTGGGGACCCAAGCACAAAGTGCTCACTCTTCCCAACGGTTAGTTTATACCCCGAAAAAGGAGCAGAACTTCTTCAATATCCCCATGATATTCGCAATCACCATCCCCAGATTTCTTAGAGAGCAAAGGATCGTAGTCATACAAAGAAACCTTGTGGCTCCAATCCCCCAACCATCCAGCCCCCCACTCCAACTCTCACCTCACTTGTCGGAAGCCCTCGTCAGCAGGAACAACAGAGACATAGGACAACCCTGCCTCGTCCCCCTATGCAGTCAGACCCCAAACTCCTGGTGTTAATTCGCACATTAGCAGATGGTGCCTCATAGCAGCCGTACCCCAAAAAGCACAACCTACGAAAGGTCCCAAACCTCGACAGAACTGCGAACAGGTAGCTCCATTCAACCTATTGAATGTCTTTTCTGCATCCAGAGATACAAAAATGTCTGGTTGCAGCCGCACCAATGGTGTGAGAACCACATTAAGTAACTGCCTCACGTTGGACGGCAGCTTCCTACCCTTCACAAAGCCCGTCTGATCTTCCCCCACAACCTCCGGGAGACAAAACTCCAACTAAAATCTTAGCCAGAGGTTTTGCATCCACGTTGAAGAGAGAAATCAGCCGGTACGACTCAAAGTTGTGCAGGCTAGGTAGATTGGCCATACTAAATTGCCCCTTTAAAAAGAAAACCACAACCATTATCATCTAGAAGGACAAGACCAGCAGATACCTGGAAACCCCACCACCTGGAGGTTCCCGTCCAAGTCACTCACCACCCTGACTTGGAAATATATCGCCATTCCTTCACTGTTATTGGAGCAACATCCTAGAACTCCCTTCCTAACACCACAGCAGGTGTACCTGCACCTCAAGTACTGCACCACCTTCTGAAGGGCAATGAGGGATGAGCAATAAATCGTGGCCTGACCAGCAATGCCCACATCCTGTAATGAATTTTTAAAAACACAGATCCTTATCCTTCTTTAGAAGGGAAATGGACACCAGCTCCATGTCTCTAGGAGGGAACTCCGTGCCAATGAATCATTAAAAATCCCCAACATCAATGGGGTCAACTGATCCACAATCCTCTTGGAATTCTACCAGCAAACCTCTGGCCCTGGCGACTTCGCAGCTTGCATCTTTCCAAGGCAGTGTGGGCCTTCTCCTCCGACCCCAACTGCACCTCCAACTTCCAACGCAGTTCCTCTCCACCCTTGAAGAACTCTGCCACCCCTGCTCAACCTATGGCAACTCGGAGTTCTGGATTTGGGTCCAATCTTGCGCTTTTGAGAAAATAAAGTTCAATTGCGCCCAAACCATTTCCTTTTTTGAAGACAGCCCATTATTCGGGTACAGATTTTACTACTAACTGAATTATAGAATAGAATCATAGAATTCCTATAGTACAGGAGGCCACCGTTTGGCCCATCGAGTCTGTACAGAACCTTCCCCCCAAAAGAGCACCCACCAAAGCCCAGTCTCACCCTCTACCTGCAACTCCACATCTTTGGACTGTGGGAGGAAACCGGAGCACCCAGAGAAAACCCACACAGACACGGGCAGAATGTGGAAACTCCACAGTCACCGGAGGCCAGAATTAAACTCTGGTGCTGAGAGGCAGCAGTGCTAAACACTCTGCCGCTCTAGACTGGTAGTCTGTCTGGCCCAGCTCATTCTTGCACTATTGAAGTTAGCTCTCTTCTCCTTAATTATTCTGACTCTGGATTGTCCATCGTCTTTTTCTGCCATTATCCTAAACCTGATGATACAATGACCACCGTCTTAAAGACACTTTATCTACTTCGCCCACCTCATTGCCCAGAGCTGCTCACCTCATTGCCAGAAACAAAGTCCAACAGTGCCTCCTTTCCTTTGGACTGGGCACAAACTGTAGAAATATCTCTTGAACACAGCTAAGGAACACTTACCCCTCTATCCCAGTCTATATTTGGATAATTTAAATCCCTATATGTACTCTATAATGTTTGCCTCTGTCTACAATTTCCCTGCAGATTTGGGCCTCTACATCCTTCCCACTAGTTGGTGGATCATAAACTACACCAAGCAATGTGAATGCACTAATAATGCATCAGGGAATAAGGTCAAAGCAAGGAATAATGGTCAAAACGTAAAGGTGATTTATCTGAATACACGAAGCAATCGTACCAAGGTAGGCAAACTAATAGAGATAAATGGGTTTATTTAATAGCCTTTAGAGATGTGGTTGTGTAGTAACCAATGTTTAAAAACTAAATATTCCAGAGTATCCGACATAGCGAAGAGACAGGCAAAATGAAGAAGAGGGTGATAGTGCTGATAATTAAAAGATGCAGGGATAATCACGGGAACGGCTCTTCACAGAAGAGCAGGAGGTAGAATCAACATAGGTGAAGTATGAGGGCAGCATGGTAGCATAGTGGCTAGTACTATGGGTTCACAGCACCAGGGTCCTAGGTTCGATTCCCACTTGGGTCACTGTCTGTGCGGAGTCTGTCTGCACGTTCTCCCAGTGTCTGAGTGGGTTTTCTCCGGGTGCTCCGGTTTCCTCCCACAGTCCAAAGATGTGCAGGTTAGGTTGATTGGCCACGCTAAATTGCCCTTAGGTTCGATGGGGTTGCAGGGTTACGGGGATAGGGTGGGGTTAAGTAGGGTGCTCTTTCCAAGAGCCGGTGCAGACTCGATGGGCCAAATGGCCTTCTTCTGCACTGTAAATTCTATGATGATTCTATGAACTGAGAAGGGAAGAAGTTTACATTTGTTATGGGCCACGGTTTACAGAACCCGAGGTGTATCATGGAGTTCATCTGACCCACAACTTTTACTAGATTGTGGTATGGGGAGCACACGGCCGACTCTACAGGTCTGGTACAGCAGAAATGGAAAAGTATTTTTTTAAAAGCAAAACAATGTTTATTCTATGAACTCAAGTTAACCTTTTAAAACATTGTGAACATCTTAGCAACCATTAATTCAAATACAACACCCAAAGATTACAACAGTAAGTAATCCTTTGAGCTTTCCTTTTAACATCCATATGACTTGGAAAACCTTTTACCAGAAGCACATCAGGTTAAAGCCACTACTGTTATTAGTTTTAAATCACCAGGATCGATTTAATCTTTAGATTACAAAGAGAGATTCATACACCTTCTGGCTGTGACTGCAGCTATCTAGCTCTGAAAACGAAACTAAAACACACCCTGCAGTAAACAGCCTAAAACAAAAGTTAAAAAGGTGACAGACAGCCCAGCTCCACCCACTCTCTGACATCACTGCAGGAGTAAATACCCATTTCTTAAAGGTACTCTCACTATAGGTATTTATATACACACCCATTTATAAACACCCATTTCTTAAAGGTCCTCTCACATGACAAGCCTAAAAATAGCTATGCTTTAGGATAATTAATGAAGAAATTGAAACTTGCAGCAAAAGCAATGCAATAGCAGTGGGGGGAGGGGGCATTCATTTACATACAACATGGTCAAATTAAATTAGCACAAATAGTGGAGGGGACACGGTCATGAAATGCATTTGAGACAATTTCCTCGAACAATATGTTGTGCAATGAATCAGAGGTCAGATCTTAATGCAACAAGACAAGGTTAACCAGTAATTTCACAGTAAGGGATCCTTTGTGGAAGAGTGATCATAATAGCATTTCCCGCTGAGTTCAAGAGTGAGCCGCAAGTCCAAAACTACTACAGCATCATACTTAACCGTCAAATACATGTATGTGAAGGTGCATATGTTTAAAGGATTGGAAAATTTTAAAAGGACACTAGATAAAGCAATGGTGAACTTTCAAAAATTATTTCATAATTCTCAATGCATGTTTCAGTGAGAAATAAAAATACCATGTGGCCAACTAAAAAGAGGCTACGGATAGACCAATAGAGGCTTATAATAGTGCCAAGAGTATGAATCGGAGGTCTGGAGAAACCTGCAAAGAATAACTAAATAATCAAGGGGCAGAAAGAATGTGAAATGAAATGAAATGAAAATCGCTTATTGTCACAAGTAGGCTTCAAATGAAGCTACTGTGAAAAGCACCTAGTCGCCACATTCTGGCACCTGTTCAGGGAGGCTGGTACGGGAATTGAACCGTGCTGCTGGCCTGGCTTGGTCTGCTTTAAAAGCCAACTATTTAGCCCGGTGCTAAACCAGGCCGTGTGCATAAATTAAAGCAAGAAATGAAAAGATTGCAAGATTCCACAAGAAACAAAATGAGGGTCCCTTTAAAGGCCAAATGGGGAATTTAAGAGATGTTAAACAAATCTGGCAATAAGGTGAGTTGGTGCTAACTATGGTTTTAGAGTCCTGCACAATGTTCTGACTATGACCCAACTATTCAGTTATACATCAATCACAATATCCTTTGATTCAATGCCAGCATTTTCAGACACTATAGTTTTGGACACTATGGTTGCCTGAAGTCACACTTTCAATCAATTCTAGATTTGCCTCCTGTCGGTGTTCTTCATGGTTTGCCGAACTTTCTGCTTTCCTTTGGTCTGCAAATTTCAACATTGTTGCCAATTTCCAATTACTTGGAAATGCAAAAGAGAGAGTCTAAAACCGACCCTTTTCAACCTTCTAAATTTTAATCTTGATTAACCAACTTCCTATCCATATTGCTATATTTCCTCATACCATACCAAGCGTCTTTATGAGGACATTTTAAAAACATATTGACTACATTCTATCAGCCACTTCAAAACCAATACGACCTATCTAAAACATGCCAGTTGGCTGTCCCCGACGAAGAGGGCTATTTGAAAATGCTAACTAATTTGATAGAGTTATGGTTTGAAGAAATTTTTCTCACGACATTTTGGGCAAACTGGCCTATAGCTTCTCAATTTATCCTCATCTCCTTTTTGGCACTTGGGAACCTTCCCTCCATCCTGAATAATCTGCATGCTCAATCCAGAAGCCTTGTATATTGGATTGAAACATTGTGGGCGGTATTCCCCCCCCCCCCCCCACCCCAACCCCACAACGGGTGGAAGAATCGCCAGGGCGGCCCGTGAATCGCGCCACGCCACCCCGAGCCCCGCTCGCAATTCTCCCACCCCCACAAAACCAGCGCCGCGCGAATCGCGCCAGGCCTCCCGGAGAATCGCCGCAAACAGAGAGCAGCGATTCTCCGGCCTGGATGGGCCGAGTGGCCGCTCCGACATGACAGGTTCGTGCCGGCGCCATCCACCCTTGGTCGCTGCTGGGGCGGGAACTGTGCAGGAATGCTGGGAGGAGGGGGGCCCCCCTCCAATGGGGCCTGCGATCAGAGCCCAATTGGCGGGCCGGCCTCTCCTCCCCCCCTCCCGGGCCTACCTCCTTCCGCGGCCGGCCTCAGAACACCGGCGCCATGTTGGTGAGGGGCCGGCGCGCGCAAGAAGTTCCCCGCACATGCGCAGGATGGCACAACCCAACTGTGCATGCATAGGATTGAGCTGCCCCCATTTGGCGCCGCGTAGGGACATTGGAGTGGCGTGAACCTCTCCAGCATAGTGCTGGCCCCCTGTGGGGGTCAGAATAGGTAGTGCCCGGGAATTGTTCGCACCGTGGCGCGGGCACTTAGTCCCGGGAGCGGAGAATACAACCCTGTAGCTACCAGCCAAACAAGAGCAATGCAAGATGCCCCAATGGTTTTAAATAGCACAAACTTCATTGCATAAAAAGTAAAAACAATTTTGTTTACAATTACATTGCGACCGAGAGCAGTCAGAAGCAGCATGAACCCAGGGAAAACTGTTCATAGTGAATATAAGGAAAGGCTGACATATAAAACAATTACTTTGCATCACTAGAGTCCTGTATACTGAATATGAACAGACCTCATTCAATTAAGGACAGGGATTCATCAAAATCATAAACAAGATAACGGTAATGGAGAAATTAAAAAGCAAGAGCGCCAGATGTTTCCATTCCACTCCTCAGGTCCCAGACTGCGCCCCCCCCAACCAACTATCCAAGGCCCAAAAACACTCATTCCAGTGAAGGAAGGATTTACGTATACTTCTTTTAACCAAGTCAGCTGTGTTTGCTGCTCACAAGGTGGTCACCACTACATTGTTGAGATCAAAGTGCAGAGGGGGTGACCATCTTGCAGAATACCTCACCCGCAAATGGGATGGGGGGGGGGGGGGGGGGCTATCAGTATCCAAGGTTTTTTTTACTTTGTCCACCTTGGGGGCGAGACTGGGTGTTATCTTAGATGGACCTGGGGTCCAGGAATTTGGGTAGGAACATTACATCACAGTGCTAATGGCTGACTCGGGGATGTGAGAGACCCCTGACAAGGTTGTTGACCTGCAAAATGCGGGGCTTGGGGGAGGCCGTCGGGCTGTTCCTGCAGGAGAATCACCTGCAGGTGCGGGACCAGATCAAATTGCAGACGGCTTGGGTGAGCCATGGTTTTCATTCTGAGGTCGATAGTAGGTCAAGGGAGGTAGTGGATTTGGTTCGCAAGAGGGTTCGTCATCAGGTAGGGACGGTGGTGGCCGATCAGGGTGGTCACTACATGATGGTTATAGGTACATTGGAGGGGAAAGCAGTGGTGGTAATGAATGCGTATGCCCCGAATTGGGACAATGTTAACTTCATGGACCGGCTGTTAGCTGCCATTCCGGAGCTGGATTTGATCCAAGGTTAGATCGCTCCTGGTCAGGTTCACTACTTCTTTCAGGAATGGCTACGGTGTTAGCTGCATTTATAGAGGAGTGGGAGGGATGGATCCGGGGTGGTTTGTGAACCTGGGGGTAAGGAGCTTGTTTTTTTCCCCCAGTGCACAAGGAATAGTTCAGTCTGCAAACATAGCCCCGAGCTTCTGGTGACCTGTCTTTTTAATTCTACACTTGCACTCATGTTGATGTTTCTGCCCTCAAGCCCAACGGGTGAAGTTCAACGCAAGCTTCAGAAACAGCACTGCATCCTTCAAACAAGTACTTTACAGCCGTCAGGATTCAACATGGAGTTCAACAATTTCAGACCATAATCTTCAAGCCCATTTCATGTTCTTCCCTTTGCAGGTTTCAATTTTTTTGTTTGTTTTTTGCTTGCATTCAGCAGCACAATTGCACTAGGCATAGCTTTTGTATCTTTGTCTACTCCAAAACCATTCCCTTTGGTCCTGGAAGATCAACACCTCCGACATTCAGAAGAGAAAATGCTGGACAATCTCAGCAAGTCTGGCAGCATCTGCAGGGAGAGAAAAGAGCTAACATTCCTGCTAAGTCCCTGGGTTTCTGTGGCTATGACTGATTTTTCATTCTCACTCCACAGTATACATTTTTCCCACTTTCTCTGTCTGTTAGCTTTGACAAAGAGTCATCGGACTTGAAAGGTTAGCTCTGTTCTCTCCCTACAGATGCTGCCTGACCTGCTGAGAATTTCCAGCATTTTCTCTTTACTTTCAGATTCCATCATCTGCAGTCATTTGCTTTTAACCTCCAACATTCAGTCTCTCTAGTCTTTCACCCCATCACAAACCACAAACCTCCTGTTCTATTACGTTATGTAACCTTGTTATTCATTTGCTTTCTGCCAAGGTGGTCATATAGTTGATGTTCAGTAACACTTAGTTTTCAAATAAAGCAAATACTGTTTATTGAGTAACCATAATAATTAACTATGAGTTTGTTCTCTCTTCATTAACTAAACTATAGATTAAATTAACAAGACTAAATATATATTAACGATGATTAACTGCACCCTAAGCTACCTCTCTCTACCTCTGGTGACTAGTCACTCCAAACACCAAAAGGCGGGAGCTCTCCTTAAGTTCATCTTTTATACCCCTAGCTGGTGCTACTATCTAGTGGTTATCTAGCCGTTACTTCGGTATGTTAACCCTTTACATACATACATATGCAGATCATTACACCTCCCTTTTGTTCTCATCCCACTATGCGTCGCTAACTTTTCCCAATTCTGATTAAAGGTCACACTTGAAATGTTAAATCTTTCTTGCTACAAGTGCTACCATAGCCTGCTGGATACTTCCGGCATTTTGTGTTATATTTATTTATAATATAAAATTTTCCTGACATGGGAACCATTCTTTTAGATTAGAGAATTGCATCTGGTGTTTGTCATTAAGATGATTAAAGGCGGAAACCAGGATATTATAGACCAGCTAGCCCAACAGCTATAGTTGGGAAATTGTCAGAGTCTATAATTAAGGGTGGAGTGATTGAACCTTGTCATTTTAGCTAATCAGAGAGAACCACTTGGATTCAAAGTACACATCTTGGATAATGAACACGATTAACATTTTTGTAGAGGTGACTGAAGTAGTAGACATTGGAATGCCCACTCCCCCACCCTATATCTGCAACTCTACCAAAGCGGCTCATCTTTGGACTGTAAGGGGAAACCGGAGCACCCAGAGGAAACCCACACAGACACAGGAGAAAACCCACACAGACACAGGAGAACGTGCAAACTCCACACAGTCATCAGAGGTTGGAACCGACCCTGGATCCTTGGCACTGTGATGCAGCACTGCTGAACACTGTGGAACTGTGCCACCTCCAAAAGATTCCTTAAAACCTACCTCTATGACAAAGCATTTGGTCATCTGCCTTATACCCAATGTGCCTCTGCTAAATGTGTTTGACAACACTCCTGTGAAGTTCTTACTACGTTAACGGTGCTATATAAACACGTCGGGTAGAGGTTGTCACTGAACTAGCAATCCACAGATCAGGACTAACGATCTGAAGACACGAGCTTAAATCCTACCATGGCAGCTGGGAAATTTAAATTAAGTTGATGAAATAAATCTGGAATTAGAAGCTAGCATCAGTAACAGTGACAATGTAATTACCAGCTTGTCGTAAATAGCCATCTGTTTCACGAGTGACCTTAAGGATAGAAATTGCCTGTCCTCCCACAGTCAGGCCCATAGGTGATTCCAGCCCACAGTGACTTGTTGGATTCGCAAATGCCTTTCAAAATAATCTAGCAATCCAGCTTTCAAAACAACTCATCACCACCATCTTAAAGTGCAATAAACACTGGCCTGCCAATGAATAAGCTGTAGTTGCTAAAATATTCTCAAAGATAAATCTAGCACTGTATTTATGTCAGCTCATTTAAGTAGGGTTAACTCTGGTCCTCATTTTCTCAGCAACTTTCAGTGAATCTTTTTTCAATCATTTTTTAAAGTATTTTTATTTGACAGATTATCATTTTTGTCATACAAAAGCAACCCCAACAATACAAAAAGAACAAACCCAAGCAAACAGAATCACCCCCCCCCCCCCCCTCCAAACAATCAACGGTAACCAACTGCCTAAAGTGCATGAAGAACTAATCCCAACAATTGCCGAACCCCTCCTTCACCACCTCCTTCAGCTTTAACTGCATCTTCTCCAGGGTCAATAAATCCAGCAGGTCGCCTGTCACCCCAAGGCACAGGATGGTGAGACTCATCTCCACCCAACAAGACTAGTCATAGAATTTACAGTGCAGAAGGAAGCCATTCGGCCCATCAAGTCTGCACCGGCTCCTGGAATGAGCACCCTACCCAAGGTTAACACCTCCACCCCATCCCCATAACCCAGTAACCCCACCCAACACTAAGGGCAATTTTGGACACTAAGGGCAATTTATCATGGCCAATCCACCTAACCTGCACATCTTTGGACTGCAAATGATCAGCAAAACGAAGGCCAAGACATCTGCCCCCACACCCGTCTGCAACTCAGGCCAGTTCGACACCCCGAATATGGCTTCCAGGGGACAGGGCTCCACATCCAAGATGCCCGAGATTGTGCTAAACATCATTCTCAAAAACTTTTCCAGTTTTGGGCAGGATCATAGTTTGCAGGGCCCCTCCCATATTGCACAGACATCCTCCACTCCCTCGAACAGACGGCATATCCTTTTTGTGAGGTGCGCCCTGTACTCTACCTTCAGCTGTATCAGCCCCAACCTCGCACACGGGACGGAGGCATTCACCCTCTGCAGCACCACCAATCCCCCTCTCCAGCTCCTCCTCCCACTTTGCCTTAATGCCTTCCATGGACATCCTATATCCTCCTCCAGAATCATCCTGTAGATTGCCAAAGCAACCCCCCCCCCCTCCAACTCCACTGCCGACAGAATGCCTCCAGCAACAAGGGCAGCACGGTAGCATTGTGGTTAGCACAATTGCTTCACAGCTCCAGTGTCCCAGGTTCGATTCCCGGTTTGGGTAACTGTCTGTGCGGAGTCTGCACATTCTCCCGTATGTGTGGGTGTCCTCCCACAGTCCAAAGATGTGCAGGTTAGGTGGATTGGCTATGCTAAATTGCCCTTGGTATCCAAATTGCCCTTCGCGTTGGGTGGGGTTACTGGGTTATGGGGATAGGGTGGAGGTGTGGACCTTGGGTAGGGTGCTCTTTCCAAGAGCCGGTGCGGACGCGATGGGCCGAATGGCCTCCTTCTGCACTGTTTTTAAAAAAAGAAGAAACAAGGAGGCAGGCGCCAGCGGGAAGGTCGGGAAAACCTCCCTGGCAGAGTCCCGTACCTGCAGGTACCAAAACCCTTTCCCCACCCAACCCATACTTCTCCCCTAGCTCCTCTAGGCTTGCAAATCACCAAGGAAGAAATCCTTCATTTCCTTAATCCCCGTAATTTACTGGTGTCGCGTAGAGGGACACCTTACGCTCCAACACCCACCTCCCCCTCACTATCCCCTTTTGCAACCGCGAGCTCCTGAGCGCAATGGCCAAGGGCTCTATAGCCGATGCAAATAGGGGGGGATATAGGGCACCGTCTCGTACTCCTGTGCAGTGCATAATACCCCAAATTCATGCCGTTAGTGCAAACACTCACCATTGGTTCTTTTCACAACAGTTGCACCCACACCACAAACCTCTGCCCAATTCCAAATCTCTCCAGTGCCGCCACTACCACCTCAGTCTTCCTCCCCTCCGCCAGAGCCAGGACCACATTCAACAACCTCCTCACAGTCTAGAACAAGTACCATCCTTCACAAACGCCATCTAATCCTCCCCAGTCAGCTTCGAAAGACACCCAACCAGCTTTCAAGCAATCAACTTTGCAAATATCTTTGCATCTACATTCAGCAGAGATATGGACCTATGCAACGCACAATCCACAGGTTCTTTGTCCTTCTTTAGTAATACGAGATGGAAGGCTGTCCCTACCCATTGCATCCTCAAATATCCCACCATCAACAGCCCCTGCTTGTCCTTAAATTGCTCATAATATTTAACTGGGAACCCATCAGGCCCTGCCACCTTCCCTGTCTGCATCCTCCAATCACCCCCATCTCCTGCCCCCACCGGCTCCTCCAACCCTGCTCTATTCTCCTGTCCCAGCCTCGGACACTCCAACCTGTCCAGGAACTCCCTCATTTCCCGCTCCTTCTCCGGTGGCTCCAACCTGTACAGGTCCCTATAAAACTCCTCAAATATCTTATTGATCTGCTCCGGGATCACCACCAGCTTCCCCGTCCTATCCCATACCCAAACTATTTCCCTCACCACCACCTCCGCCCGGAGCTGGCTGGCCAGCATGCGTCCTGCCTTCGCCCCATACTAGTGGGCAGCCCCCTTCACCCTTCTCAACTGGTGCAACACTTTCTCTGTGGACAATTGGTCAAACCTCACCTGCAACTCCTTTCTCTTGGCCAGGGTCTGAGTCCCCCGCATACCTCCCATCCACCCCCAAAATCACCTCAGTTTTTGGAGTTCTCTTCTCTCCCTATCCACCTTAGCTGAACGAGATCACCTCCCCCCTCACTCCAGCCTTCAGAGCCCGATTGTGAAACCTCCAGTCAATTAAACACCACATATTCCTCAATCACCTCCCAGACCTCATCACAAAAGCTCCAGTCTACTAACAACCCCACACCCACTCTCCATCTGGCCTCTGGCCCATCCCCCTCTCCAAAACCACATGCATGGGCCCTCCACACCCTAAGGCAGGCCCACGACCCGCAGGTTTTGCCGCCTCGACTGGTTCACCAGGTCCTCCACCTTGGTTCTGAGTCCTTTGTTAGCATCCACCACCCTCTGCAGCTCCTCACCCATCGAGGTCAACTGGTCACTGTGCTGCGACAGAGCATCCTCCACCCCGCTTCAGCTTCTCTCCTTATTCCCGTACCTCGGCCTATGTCATAGACACTGCAGCCTTCACCGGGAGGGGATCGCCTCCACCACCCACGCTTTCAACGCAGCCATCATCCCCCTCCGCAGCACCTTCACGTGCTTGGCTAACTGCCTCAAATTCTCCAGCCATCACCTCGGTCAGAGTTTCCACTGTGAGAGCAGAGGTCCCACCCAGCAATCCAGCCTCCACCATCTTTTTCCCTGCCGGACTCACCTGCTCACTCGACAGCAGGCTTTCGGCTTTCTTTATAATAATAATCTTTATTGTCACAAGCAGGCTTACAACACTGCAATGAGGTTTCTCTGAAAAACCCCTAGTCACTACATTCCGGCCTGTTCGGAGAGTTCAGAATGTCCAAATTACCTAATAGCACATCTTTCGGGACTTGTGGGAGGAAACCGGAGCACCCGGAGGAAACCCACGCAGACACGGGGAGACCGTGCAGGCTCTACACAGACAGTGACCCAAGCCAGAATCGAACCTGGTGCTGTGAAGCAATAGTGCTCACAACTGTGCTACCGTGCCGCCCCCCAAAAAAAAGATTTTAAACACAGGCTCCAGCGCAAAGCATTTTGCTCGGCTCCTTCTTACCAGTGCCCTTCGTCTGGGTCTTCAACATTTCCCAGCTTCCTTATAGCTTCCTGCATCAGCTCATTCAAATACTGCCCCTGAAACCAGGCATTAAAGCCCAAAATCCAGAGCTTCCAGCAGGAGTCACACAATGTGCGACACCATCTACATGCCGACACCAAAGTCCTATGTAAGCAAACATAGCTAATATACCTGCACTTTGATTTGATTTGAAGACTGCTAGCAATTATTCTGCCACATGTCCTGACTCTGCATTCTCCAACCTTATGCTCAACCCAAGTCTTATCAAAGGTCTTTGGAAAATCCAGCTAGGAGCTGCAGAGGGTGGTGGATGCTAACAAAGGACTCGGAACCAAGGTCAAAGACCTGGTGAAACAATCGAAGCGGCAAAACCTGCAGATCGCGGGCCTGCTATCCAACTATTGATGTACTCTGTTACCTACTCTTAAATTCACTGAGGTTGATTCTTAAGTTATTGAAACTCCAACATGCCTACGCTGGTGTTTTGATCAATAAAAAACTCTTCCCACGTAACTTCATCAAACCCAAACTTCAAACTCCAACTGCTTATCCTTCTATTACTTTCCCCCCACCTAGATTCCCCATTTGCTCAGTTAATGCCCCAGACCTCATCTGCGACCATCAACCACCGCCCTCTTCGTCTCCCCTACCCCACAAAGCACGCCCCTCTTCCACTCCCACAATGGGGACTCCTCTGAACCCACCCTATTAAATGACTTCATAATTTTTGAAGATCTCCATTTGGTCACACGAGACATCCCTTTTCTAGAATAGAACCTCACCGCCAGTTAACTGGGTTCCTTTCTAAACAGGTGTTGTTCCTGCCAGACTGAGATTAGTGTTACTCCCATACTTCTGTCACCTTCAATAATTTTGTTTTAACATACCAGTGCGTCCAACAAAACAAAACCAGCCATCGAAATCTGTTTATGATTCTGTACCATTCAGTACTACCCAAGTTTCCTCCTTTGAAATAAACCCCAGTTAAAAGGATAAGTTTACTCAGGTGTTTTCCCTTGTGGAACTACCCTTGCCTCCACAACAGTGGTTACACCTTCCTAACATTCAGGAATCGATATGTAATGTCATCTCTTTAGTTGCTGTCCCTCATTACGTGCATTGTTATTTAATGGTGAAACTGAGCACTGTGACAGTGTCAGGCTGAGTGATCACTGCTTTATAACTGAATCATAGTTCCCTGATTTGTAACCAAAGGCTACAATGCACGGAAATCAATAGCATTATAACAGACTTCAAGACCAGCTGATTAACTGTAAAACGATGACTCTTTAGATCAGAGAAAGGCAAATTGGAATATTTTCTTATGGTTAGTCTAGGAGCTATGGCAAAGCAAAATATTTAAGTATTCATGTGGACAAGTAGCTTGAGGGCTAGTGTCCTGGTACAAATGGTTTGCCAAAAGTTGCCATTTATCTCATTGGTGGTGCAATGCAAAAGCAAGTGATGCTCCAGTTATCCAGAGCCTTAGTTAGACCCCGTCTAGATTGCCACATTAAGTTGTTCCCAATGGAACATTAAGATCTATTGGTCTACAATACTAATTCACCAAAGGATATTATAGCATTAAGGATTAAATTACAAAAGCAGGTTGCATAAACTTGGGTTTCAATTCCCTTGACTTCCGATATGTTGAGGGGTGATCTAATCAAGGTGGGTAAATCGAGTCGATACCGATCAGCCATTATCTAATACTATAGAAAAGTGGACTCCACTTAAGAATGACCTCCAAGTCTCCAGGTGCACAAGGAAAGGAAATACACTTCACTTAGTTGGTGAAAAACACAGAAAACATTTTAAGTATACAGAAACAAACAGGAAATACTGGAGATGCGCTGCATTGTGAAGAGGGGGAAAGACGGAAGAAACATGCATCATAACGGAAATCAAACCCAAATTCATCTCAATCCGCTTCCCACCCCAAAAGGTGAGTCGCAATCTTATGGAAACCCGATCAACTTCACATTCCCCTTTAAGTCGTACATTATCCCGCCTGAGATATAGATGCAGTCATTTCTACATTGGTGCTATTTCAACCCTGCAATTCCATCCAGAGTATCATCAGCTCAAGGACCATGCTCATGCTGGGAGGTCCATGGCCAACCCCTCAGGTCACCTTACAATGGGCATTAAATGGGGCCATTGCATGCACATCCTGAAACCAATAACAGAAAATCTAATTTGCCGTTGTTTTTCCAGCACTCTCATCTTTGCCACAGATTTGCTGTATTTCTCCTCCAGATTTCATCTCGTGTCTGTTGATTTTCCTGATCTATTTTCTTTTCTCGTCTTCCCAAACTTCCAGTTATTTTTGTGTACATTTGCTATTTCCACAAGCCATGTTTCCCAGCAGAATCCTAGCCCCCCCCATAACTTATTTTGCCCTTAATTCCCAGCCTTTCAACTCATTCCATTTTTTGAACTACATTCCCAACACCCTTCATAATCATGCTTCACTCCTTCCATTCCTTAATTCTGTATGACTTGTTTTCCTCAGTCCCTATTTTCTGCGCTTTCATTCCCTCCATTCAAAAAAGACATTTTCCCAACATATTCCCATTTCCCGAGTCACCTTCAGTATTTACTCGTATTCTCTCTATTCCACACACCTTTCAGGCTTTCCTTTATAGTTCACCCCTTAAATTCTCGGTTATTTTCCTCCACATTTCAGTTGAAATACTCCCGAAATATTGTTTTCTCCCAACGTTGAGTGTTTGAGGTGTTCTGGTAAACCCTCACACCTCCCTTCTCTCCCCCCGCCCCCAACCACTTCACCTCCCCATATTCTCCCCCTTCCCCATTCTCAGTTATGTTTTCTTCATTCCCAGCATTTCTCCAATGCCTTTCCCGCAAATCAATATTTTAGCCCTGCTGCTCTCCCCTCGTCAGCCGTTATCCAGGTGTTTCCAGCTTTGGCATACATTTCACTGCTGTTGCTAAAGAGTTAATGTGACAAGAGGCATGGGATGAAATCTGAGAGATCACTTGTTTGATTTTAAAGTTGCTGTCAGTGTCGTAGTTTGCTCACTCACCAGAAAGATCCTGTAGGCATCGATGCGTCTAACCGATCCCCAGCAAGGGTCTGTATCATTGTGCTTTATTTTGCTGTCGGCACTGCATGACTGATTCCCACTATGAGAAAAGGGAGACAGTGAATTCCTGTCCCATAATTAGCATAAAATATAGTTTGGGGCCAAAAACAGAATCCACTTTGTCAAAACCATTTTGTTTTTTTTATCCAATACACAGGAGAAACATTCAAAAACAATATTATCCACATGAGTTGTGAGACGGTCCCACTGCCTGAGATTTAGACTGAAGGTCACTGTACTCAGTGTCACATTGCCTCCCCACAAAGCATTTAAATAAATTGTTCAACCTTTTAAACAATGCAACTTTATTGATTTAGTAACAAATTAATCAGTTTAAAATTAGTCAATTCAGCTTGAACACAGTGACATTTTATTAATCTGTTGCTGCAATGATTTATACAAGAATTTCCAAAAACTGGAATGTTTCCAGTCCTAACTGCATCATTGAGTGTGTTAAGGACAGTAACTGGGAAGGACAAGGCATTGGCATCCGTGCAGACGATAGCAGTCTGGGTCCGAGGTCTGAGATTTCGGAAACCAACTAGAAGCCACCTGCTCAACAGAAACGGTCACCCGACAAAACAGAAACCAAGTCATCTACTTTTGTGTGTAGTTGGGCAGAGAACAGAGGCAGCCATTCATTCCTTCGAGTCAGTTATGTATTCAGTTAGACCAGACCAGAGCTGACCTGTATCTTCCGTCCATCGACCCAACTTGATCACCATCTATTATGAAGAGGCAGCACAGTGGCAGTGGTTAGCACTGCTGCATCACAACATCAGGGACCCAGGTTCAATTCCAGCCGTGTGTGCATGTGCGCGAGCGAGTGCACTTTCTCCCCATGTCTGAATGGGTTTCCTGTGGGTGCTCGGTTTCCTCGCACAGTCCAAAGATGTGCAGGTTAGGTGGATTGGCTGTGCTAAATTGTCCCTTAGTGTCCAAAGGTTAGGTGGGGTGCACTTTCAGAGGTGTAGATTTGATGGGCCAAATGGCCTCCTTCTGCACTGTATGTACTCTATGATCTTTGCCGTGCAAAAATCCACATCTCAGGTTTGACATTGTCATTTGACACCCGTCATCAACAGCTTTTTCGGGAAAGAGTCCCTAATTTCCAACTCCTTTTGTGACTAAATCCTTCCAGACATCCCTTCCATGTGGAAAAGACACAGTTATCCATGATGATGAACATGAGCATTTCTTCCAGGTTTTAAATCACTATTGTGTCAGGTGGCAGACTAAAAGCAATTCAGCATGTCACTGATGAAAGCCAATGGTATGGAGAATCCATCTCAGAAGGGAGTACGCAGAAGTGCCTTCCCTTACAGCATTCATCTTGGAAGATGATTCCAAATACCAGCTTTGTTTTCAGTTTGAAGTAGTTTACTCCTACCAAGAATGGAGGAATGTGGGAACACGGCTTTGCCACTGCATCCACGAAGAAATATAGATGTCTGTGCTGTATTGTTCTATGTTCAACATTCTGTAAAAAGGACAGGGTAAATCTTTTCCAAATAGCTTTCAAAAAGTGGAGCTCGCTCATTTAAGGTTTTAACTTTAATTGAAATGAAATTCAGCTGTAACCCCCAGGGTGTAAAATGCTGCAGAAGCATTTCATTACCTTCCCATTAGAACCATAGAATTCTTAATACAGAAGGAGGCCATTTAGCTCACAGAGTCTATACTGACCCCAAAGGGCACCCTACACAAGTCCACTCCCCCGCCCTAACCCCTAACAACCTACACATCCTTGCAGACAAAGGGGCAATTTTGCACAGCCAATCCACCTGACCTGCACATCTTTGGACTGTGGAAGGAAATTGGAGCACTCGGAGGAAACCCACGCAGACACTGGGAGAAAGTACAAATCCACGCAGTCACCCCAGGAATTGAAGCTGGATCAATGGCGGTATGAGGCAGCAGTGCTAACAACTGCCACCCATTACTGCAAACCAAATGAGTTGTATGAGAAACCACAAGTTTGATCATAGATTTTGCGTGTCATCTAATTGTCCTGAAAGTCAATCTTTTCTTAAACGGAATATAACTTCATAACCATATCTTTTTCCAAGTCAAATCGGTAAAAAATCTCAAGGTTATGCTCATCCATTCAATTAGTGTGATGCGAGTTAGATGCACCCAGTATCAGCAGGGACCACTTCCAGGTTGACCATTCAGCGAGTCAAACCTCAGCATCCAATGTTGAAACAAGAATCAGAAAAAAATATATATCTTCCTGAAGTCAATCTACAACAGTGAGAGCCTGAAATAGAAGTCAGTGGAAATAGGACAGCCATAAAACAGAAGTCTTTATTTCCTATCATCGAGGAAGAGACTAACTGTTTATAGTCTGAGGCCTGAACACAGTCAGACAAGGTTTAGTGCCACGTGAAAGCAAAATACTGTGGATGCTGGAAATCTAAAAAAAAAAAAACAGAAAAATGCTGGATAAACGCAGCAGTTCTGGCAGCACCTGTGGAGAGAAACAGAGTTAACGTTTCTAAATGATCCTTTTACAGTGCCAGTTTGTTCAAAGCTTCTAATTTAAGTGAATTTAATACACAGAGAGTACAATAATTTGATGTCTCAAGTGAAAACTATGCAAAAACATTTTCATGGAGGCAACAGAAAGTTGAGTTGGGAACTTGCAAACTTGGCAGACTGGTTCCTTTTAAAGGGCTACAGCCCAAAATGTTTAAATTCTGTGGAGGCAGGGTCAAGACAGAGTTGGGGCCTCCAGAGGCAGACCGAAAAATGAAATCAAACTTCACTCAAATACACCATATTGAAAAAAACTTACCTTCCAAAACAATCAACTCCCAAAAAAATTAAAATCTGTCAAAGAGGTCAATGTGTTATAAAAACATCTATTTCACTAACCATAAAGACAGCTGGACTCTTAATAGTCTCTTAAAACTATCAAAATATCTATTCAGGCCCCTGCTGAGATACATAGTCTGGATCTTTCAAAACTCAGCTAAGCTTTCATAATGGGCTCAGCTGTCATAACCATTCAAGCTCAGACCAGAGGGCCTATCAAAATTGTAAAATGGATGGTTAAGTTTTTCTAAAGGTACAACAGACAGCCTGTTAACCAGCAGCACCTATTTTCTCTAATTGACAGGTGAAGTTGCTAGTACCCAATTATTTGTTGTCCAATTTAAGCGAAAATTTAGCATGGCCAATCCACCTAACCTGCACATCTTTGGGTTGTGGGGGTGAAACCCACGCAGACATGGGGAGAATGTGCAAACTCCACACGAACAGTGACCCAGGGCCGGGATTCGAATGCGCCACCGTGCTGCCCTCGTTTTCCATTTTTGAAGTGCTCAGAGTATTGAATTCACTTCACATTAATGTTCCCAAGCAGTTTTTTCCTTCCGATTTGAATGCATAACACTTTTAACAATAGGAAAAGCACCAACTCAAACAATACTGGTGAATGCAATCGTGAACGCAATGGTCTTGCAAGACATAGCCCTGTAATCAATAACTGCAGTAAAAGCATACCTACCTTACAATACAGCAGCTAATATTGAAACTGAAAGAACAATTTTGATTATATTTCAAAGCCTGCCAATGAAAGAATTCCAAGTGCAAGTGAATGTTCTTTTAGACTCCCACTTGAAACTAGCATTTTTCAAAGGCTCATGCCTCCCAAAGGCAATGAATCACTTTCACTTACTAAAATTGCAGGGAGATTTGAACTGTCCACCCTTGCACGAGAGCCAAACTGGAGTGCTGAATGTGCATCATCTATCCAAGATGATCAAGGTTCCACACAATTATTACAATGTCTTTGTTACAAGCTCCACCTATCCCTTGTTTAATGCTCGGTCCAATGTATGACTCGGGGTTGTCCAAAATACAGCCTGCAGGCCACAATCCAGCTTGCCATGCCTCGCCATCCAGTCCTTGGACTCCGTTCAAAATACAGGCAAGTGGAAATGACAGATCTGCCAGGAGCTGCTGGTCCAATCATGAGCAGCTTTTCTCTCCTGTGTTTGCTACCGATGGGCGAAGTTGTGAGATGATCAATAGCAATAGCTGGAGAGAAACAGTCTACGATGAGAGGAAGTGTGAGCAGTGTGCAGGCAAGTGGCCATGGTGCATCTGTGCTCCTCCTTTGGCCGCACTCTCCCTCTCTCACCCTCCTGCGCAGGCACTGGCTTCCTAAAGGCGCATAGCAGCCAAGGTGGCCAAGAGGGCTGAGCAGGCCATGAGGAATAGCAGTTGCAGCAACAGCAGCCACCAGGCCACCCACCTGGTGCAGCTGGAGCCACAGGCTGGGCGAGTGAGAAAGCACATGTTGCTACTTTCAAAACCCAGAATTCCTCCACAGCAGCAAAATGTCCAATCTCATAGGTCCAGGTGGAGCATGAGCAAGTTCCAGAGTGCAAGCGCACAAGACAGCAAGGGTGTGTGAGAGTTTAAGAGTGAACAAGAACCCTGAGACTTCATGTTTAACGTTGTGCCAAGCTTTATCTTTCCAAAATTAGCTCTTGGCTATTTGAATGAGGAAAGAATTGAAATATGACCCCACATGAGAAAAGGTTGGACAACCCTGGCATAACTGTGGCTATAAAAGACTTTGCAAGAACATGGACAGGTTTGGCGGAACGGATGGAGACACCGATGAAATTCAATACCGGGAAGTATGACATTTTACCATACATTCTACTTCCTGATCTTCAGAACCAAGATCCATTCTCAACTGTCCTTATGTCATCCTTTACTATGAAGTTTTTTACTCCTCCTTTCCACATGCCAACTTTGAAACTCTGTACTCCCTGGAATATTTATTTCCCAACCATGACCACCTTATAACCAGATGGGTTATGGGAATTAGGATTAAACCATTTGTCTCTATTTCTGATACTAACTCATCCATCTTATTCTGAATACTTAATACATTCAGACAAAGCCTTTAATCCCATTTCTTACTTTTTTAAAAAACTTTTCTTTCTACAGGGACTTTATTTGATGATAACTCTCTTCCTGTCCCACCCTGAATCGCTATACTGCCTTGACTTTTCTCCTTAGATTTCCAAATCTCCCTTCACCTGACCTCTTCTTTTGCCTTTTAGTACAAAGTCTTAATGTAAAGTTATACAATTGGGTAGAAAGAATAAGCAGAGGCAATATAAAAGATAAGGGTTTCATTCGAAATGGGATGCAGGAACAAAGATAACCAAGGAAAGGTGCAGAAATCATTCAAGGCACCAATGCAGGTTGAGAAAGCGATTAAAATTGAGAATGGGGGCAGCACGGTGGGTTAGCCCTGCTGTCTCACAGCGCCGAGGTCCCAGGTTCAATCCCGGTTCTGGGTCACTGTCCGTGTGGAGTTTGCACAGACATTCTCCCAGTGTTTGCGTGGGTTTCGCCCCCACAATCCAAAGATGTGCAGGGTAGGTGGATTGGCCACGCTAAATTGCCCCTTAATTGGAAAAATGAATTGGGTACTCTAATGGGGTCCTGGGCTGAATGAAAATGGACAGAGCACAAAAGCAAGGAAATTATGATGTGGAGATGTCGGCGTTGGACTGGGGTGAGCACCGTAAGAAGTCTTACAACACCAGGTTAAAGTTTGTTTCAAACACTAGCTTTCGGAGCACTGCTCCTTCCTCAGGTGAATGGAGAGGTATGTCCAAGGAAATTATGACATACCTGCATAGGACAATGGTTTGGTCACAACTGGCGGAGTGTCCAATTCCCAGCACCACACATTAGGTAGGAGTCAGTGCAGCTTTTAGAGAATGCGTAGGAACAGTTTACGAAAATTATTCCACGGGTGAGGAACTCAATTTCAAGGATATGTCGGAAAAGTTGGGGTGTTCATCAAGAAAAGATGGTTGAGAGGGGATTTGAAAAGGTGTTCAAAATCATGAGTGGTCCAGACAGTAGTTAGAAGAACCGTTCCCATTAGAAGGATCGAGAACCCAAGGACTCGATTTTAAGGTGAATGACAGAAGAATCAACTGTGACGTGAAGGGAAACTTTTCTAGGCAGCGAGTGGTTCGGATCTGGAACGCACTGAGAGTTGAAGATAATTAAATTGGATTAGAACCTGAAGAGATAAAAATTGCAAGGCCTCAGGGAGTGGGGCTAGCCGATTTGCTCTTGCAAACAGTCAGCATGGACACGGCATGCCGAATAAACTATGCTGTAACCATGTGATTCCTTTCTCAGAACGGCCAATAAATCTGCATCAAACAACCCCATCAGGCAGTGCATTCCAAATCTTAAACTGTTGCATAAAAACAAGCTCATCCTTTGTCGCCTCTGCTTCTTTTCCACCTTTAACCTCTGCCCGGTGGTCATTGACCCTTCAACCAATGGAATAAATCTCTATGTGCTCTATCCAAACTCGTATTTTAAATTTCTCCATCACCCCTTAGTCTTCTTTGCTCCGAGAACAATTGTAGCTTCTCCAGTCTAGACATGCAACTACAATCCCTTATCCCTAGGACCACTCTCTGCAAAGGTTTCAAGTCCTTCCTGAAGTGTTCAGCTAGGACTGATCTAGAGTTTTAATTTCCTTCTGTTTTTTGCCCCCCTCCAGACATCATGAGACTTTTCCCATTAAAAATCAGTCCACATTTAGGTTATAAATGAACACTGCCTGCTGATATCCTGCTGTTTCTGTGTGCAGTGTAATTAAAACTCTCAAATATAAATGAATATGGCCAGACAATGCCGCTGGCCTGTGACATTACTCCCACGGGTGGGATGAAGGTGCAAGTTTCGAACCACTGGAGACAGACACTGTCCACTGATGCCACAAGTGTGACTGCCTGATCTGATCATGTTAATTCCACTTCTATTGCTATGAACATTGGGGTTAATGAGAGCTGCACATCTTTAACCTTACTTTGCAATTTGAGACATAATTAACAACACAGGCCAAAGCATGGTTAACTATTAGAATCTCAATTTCGCAGCTGCCAGCAAACTGGAAATGAGTATTTTTGCTGCTAGACGGAAATTGCATTGAAACTAACAAGATGAAATACTAATGGTTATTCTGCTTTTATCCCCATAATCAATTTTCTTTTGTCTCATCTTCTTTGTTATAAACTAACTGCATGGACCATTCATCAGAAAATTGGAAAAATTAAGATTCAAGAGGTCAGCAACAATCTCACTGACATTGCAGCTAAATGAAGGGCAAGAGCATCAATCGAGCACTTACCAGACGACTTCAGTGAGGGAATATGGGACAGCAGCTGCGTAGATAGCCAGATCCCCATAGAGGTAGATTATGATGCAGATGTAGAACATGTTGACTCCCACTGTGGGGGAAACAAACAAAACAAATTAAAGATGCTGCAACCCATATGTGTTCTCAAACCTTTGTACAAAGACAGATGCTCTTCGCTGCCACCAACTTTATTTTCAGTTATTGGCATTTGATACTGAAGTGAGTGATGCCAAGAATGACCTGTGCAGCAATCTGTCCTTTTTGTCTTTGTGGTTATGAGAGATTATTCACCATGGAAACTGCCAAAAGTGAAATGGGTAACTTTCCTCCAGCGCTGCAGATTCTTTTAAGTAAATTACGAAAACACACCATTTATGATGCATTTTCAGGGTGGAATAAAACACTGCAGACCGCACACTGGTAATGGGGTCCTCCATTGAGTAAACAGTACTACCTAATTAACAGCAGCTAAGCATCCAAGATTTGGTCACCGGAGCTGAAATAATTGATATCAGGCAGAACAATGGTTGACCACTACAGGTCTTCAATGCCACGGGGCAGAAAGAAAATGCCAGCCAGTACTCCTGCTTACATCTTTATCAAGAGACTTTTCAAGGGACATGGGCTAGGTCAGCAATTATTGTTCCATCCCAAACTGCCCTTGAGAAGGTGTTGGTAAGTTTGCCTTCTTGAACCGCTGCAGTTCATATGATGTAGGTGCATCCACAGTACTGCTAGGGAGGAACTGCCAGGATTTTGATCCAGCGACAGTAAAGGAATGGTGATATATTTCCATGTTTCCAGGATGATGAATGGCTGGGAGGGAAACTTCCAGGTGGACTTCTACATAGGTGAATATTAGATCTGGATAGAATTGGGTTCAGCCGCAAATACCCCCAAATGCCAGGCTTAGAGACTAAATGGCCACTTGAAGCAGAAAAGGTTGCCAGAATCCTTAAAATGAGCTCTGAACAGGTCAATGGCTATATGAAAACACATTAGAAAAGCTTCAGACGACAAAAACATCCAATTCAAAGCTACTGCCACAGTACGTGGTTATTAACCAAACCAGATACATGAACAGAGAAAATGAAGCAGGCAGTTCAGTCCTCAAGTCTGCTCCGCCATTCAATATCATAGCTGACCCGTTGGCGTTTATAGTTCTACATGCCTATTTACCCCAACAACCTTGTTTAAAACAAAATTAGAAAAAAATTGCATCAAACAAACAAAAGTAGAAAGGTTACTCTAGATATCAATATAGCATAGGTACAGCACAAAGGGAAAAAAATAGGCATTACATAACAGGGAACCAACATGACCAGATAAAATCAGGGACAAAAGCCCCAATATGTTCCTTCCACGGGTAACTGACCTGTCTGTACCCAAACAGGATACAGGCAACATTACAGACCTACATCTCACCCATAGCTTCAAAACAAAGGACAGAACAAAACAAAAAAAATACCCCAAGAACCCGAGACCAACTCTTACAGCACAATTTAGACTCCCCTCCAGAACAGGACCAGAACAGGCAGCCATCCTACACCTTTGAGGTGGCAAAATGACGACAACAACAAAGGCAAAAGATGGATCCGACACAACCAAACTTTAATACTCAGCCAAGGGTCTCCAATAGAACAAGCAAAAAGGGAGCAAGAATAAGAATCCGAACTTCCATAATTCCATCTCAGCCCCAGATCAAAGGACAAAACCGGACCATCAGTATCACCCTCAAGAGGACAAATGGATATTGTGGGGCCAAGCACCCAACTTCCTCCAGCCACCATGAATCAGAGGATTCTGAAATGACCAACAAATCACGGTACACAGTAAAAGCCAGGTCAACCAAAAAAATACTAACGGATGTGGACAAGGACAAAGATTGAAAGACGAGTAGAGTCAGAACTGTTTGCGCATTCATCACGCAAGATGTGGTCTCACCAATGCCCTGTACAACTGAAGCACCACCTCCTTACTTTTCTGTTCAATTCCTCTCGATTTAAGGATAGCATTCAGTTAGCTTTCTTAATTACTTGCTGTATCTGGATACTAACTTTGTGACTCATGCACTAGAACACCCAGGACCCGCATCTCCGTAATGGCTATCAGATCATATGCATTTACTTCAATGTGCATTATCAATTCATTTACTTTGCCATGAATGCTACATGCATTCAGATACAGAACCTTTCATTATCTTTGTACCATCTATTCTTGATTACTGGTGTATTCTTAGGTTTTAACTCTATCCCTCCTACTATTCTATGATCCTCATATCCCATTTTATTATGGTCTCTTGCCTTGAATCTACCCCTTGGCTTGCTACATCTGTCTACGCAAGCTGAACTCTGGTACAAGGCAGACAACAAAGCCTTTTGCACTCTCGCTCTTTGTTGCGGAGAGCAGCATCTATCCCCCTCACTATACTGTCCTCTACTACGACATTCCCGTTCGCTCCACGGGCTTGAAAAACTTCCTGTACCATGGTGCCAAGGCCAGCCTGCTCATTCACCTTGCAGACCTGAACTCTCCAGCATTTTTGGTCTCCCATCAATGCAGCATCTTGACTCATGTCTCCTTCTACTCAGACATCTGGACTAGACTGGTCTACCATTGAAGTTCAATGCACACTTGGGCAGTGCTTCGCAATTGAGCTGCACAGTCCAAAATAATTAGCTATTCAATATTACAGACATGCTTCATAAATAATATCAGTCACCGTCCCTCGAATATTTGATTATATTTCATGGACCAATAACCATAGATAATTCATCAAGGGCACACAAAGATCAGAGTTTGTAACTGAAAATGTCAATAATAATCCTGAGCGGGGAGCAAGATAGTGATTGTCTTTGACTTTTATTAAGCATTTTTATTATGTACATCAAGGGATATGGATCAAAGGTGGATAAATAGAGTTCAAGTACAGATCTAGCCATGAACTAATGATTACCAGGTTTGCAGCGCTACTCCTGTTCCCATGTATTACAAATGTGCCACCCTTCAATACGTCTTACGGCGTAAGGAGTCTGGGAAAGTGGAGGAGGAGAAATCAGAGCACAGGAGGGCACTTCTAGGGAACACCAAGGCCAGAATGCTGTTGTCACCAGTGAAGAAATGGTACTCACTGTCCATTATTACAGCTTCCTACAATTGTGTGGTTTTTCATGACAATTTAGTTACCAGGAATCTATACTGGCACTGGACCCTCTATTGGGGAGCTGTGGCTTAAAACCAGGACAAGCCCCTATATGAACACGGAGATAAAACCAGCCACCTGCTGGCACACCAGCTGAGAAAGCAGGCAAACACTAGACCGATCGCACAAATTAGAGACAACAGAGGCACATTGGAAACAGACCCATAAAAGGTCAACAAAACCTTCGAGCATGGGCTGGAGGCGGGCCCAAAAAAGGGGATGGCTGATCGGTGTGTGTGTGTGTGGGGGGGGGGGGGGGGGGGGGGGGGGGGGGGGGGGGGGTCGCAGGCAATGAGCCCCCCAACTAGGCTGATCACCTGGAACGTTCGAGGGTTAAATGGGCCGATCAAGAGGGCACGTGTGTCCTCGCATCTTAGGGGACTGAAGGCGGACGTGGTAATGTTGCAGGAGACGCACCTTAGAGTAACTGACCAGATTAGATTGAGAAAAGGTTGGGTCAGGCAGGTCTTTCACTCGGGACTGGATTCAAAGACTAGAAGGGTTGTGATCCTGATCAATAAGGGGTGGTGTTTGAGGCGGGTAGAATACACTCGGATGTGGGAGGTCGGTACATTGTGGTAAGTGGGAAACTCTAGCGGTGCAGGTGGTATTAGTAAATGTGTATGTGCCAAATTGGGATGATGTGGAGTTTATAAAGAGGATGCTGGGGAAGATACTGGAACTGAACTCGCACAGGTTAGTCGTGGGAGGGGACATCAGCACAGTTAGGGGGCAACAGGGTACCCTGTACTCAGGGTACTCAGTGATCACAATCTCAGGTCATGCTCCGCACTGGGTTGACCTGCAGGTTAGTAAAGACAGTAACCAGCGCCTACACTGGAGTATAGATGTGGGACTTTTGGCCGACGAAGGGGTATGTGAACAGCTGAGGAATAGTATACAGAACTACCTGCAGTTCAATGACATGGGGGAAATTTCAGCAGCGATGGTGTGGGAAGCACTGAAGGCGGTGGTCAGAGGGGAGCTGATCTCGATACGGGCCCATAGGGAGAAGGTGGACAGGGCAGAGAAGGACCGACTGGTTAAGGAGATACTACAGATTGATAGGAGGTATGCGGAGACCCCAGAGGCAGGGCTTTTAAGGGAACGGCAGAGGCTATAGGCGGAGATATGCATGTTAACCACAGGGTGGGCGATGGAGCAGCTGAGAAAGGAGGGGGGGGGGGGGGCGATCTAGGAGTATGGAGAGAAGGCCAGCAGAATGCTTGCACAGTAGCTTAGAAAGAGGGACTCAGCCAGGGAGATAGGGAAAGTAAATGACGGAGATGGGAAGCTGGTTGGAGATTCAGCAGGGGTGAATAAGGCGTTTAAGGATTTCGACAGTAAGCTGTATAGGTCGGAACCCCCTACAGGGCCGGAGGGGATGAGGCACTTCTTGGAGGGGCTGAATTTCCCCAAAGGTGGACGGGGAGCTGGTACAAGGGCTGGGGGCCCCAATTGGGTTGGAAGAGATAAAGGAGCGTCTGAAGGCCATGCAGGCAGGTAAAGCCCCGGGGCCGGACGGGTACCCAGTCGAGTTTTATAACAAGTTCTCTGGGATATTGGGGCCTGTGGTGATGAGGATGTTCAATGAGGCAAGGGAAAGAGGGGCGTTGCCCCCGACGATGTCGCAAGCCATCTCGCTCTATGCAGACGACCTGCTTCTGTATGTATCGGACCCATGAGGGGGGATGGAAGGAATCATGAGGATTCTAGGGGAATTTGGCCGGTTTTCGGGGTATGAGCTATATATGGGGAAAAGTGAGATGTTTGCGGTCTAGGCGAGGGGACAGGAGAGGCGATTGGAGGAGCTGCCGTTTAGATTAATAGGGGGAAGCTTTAGGTACCTAGGCATTCAAGTGGCGTGGGAATGGGACCGGCTGCATAAATTAAATCTGGCCCGGCTAGTAGACCAAATGAAGGACGATTTTTTGAGATGGGACGCGCTCCCGTTGTCATTAGCTGGGAGGGTGCAGACGGTGAAGATGATGGTCCTCCCGAGATTCCTGTTCGTGTTTCAATGTCTCGCCATCTTTATTCTGCGGTCCTTTTTTAAACAGGTTAACAAAGTGATCTCTGGCTTTGTTTGGGCGGGCAAGACCCCGCGGGTAAATAAGATAATGCTTGAGCGGATTCGGGGAGAGGGCGGGCTGGCGCTGGCAAATTTTAGTAACTATCACTGGGCGGCAAATATAGCCATGATCAGGAAGTGGGTGGTGGGGGAGGGGTCGGCATGGGTGAGCATGGAGGCGGCTTCATGTAAGGGCACCAATTTGGGGGCGTTGGTAACTGCGCTGCTGCCGTTCCCGCCGGCACGGTACTCCACCAGTCCCGTGGTGGTGGCAGCCCTGAGAGTCTGGGGGCAATGGAGACGACATGTGGGAGCAGAGGGAGCATCGGTCTGGACCCCAATCTGTAATAATCACCGGTTTGTCCCGGGAAGTATAGACGGGGTGTTCAGGATACAGCAAAGAGCAGGGATTGAGAGGATGGGGGATTATGTTTAAAGAGGGGAGCTTTCAGAGTATGAAGGCACTGGAGGAGGGGTTTGGGTTGGCATGGGGAAAGGAATTCAGGTATCTGCAGTTGCGGGACTTCTTACGTAAACAGGTGTCAACCTTCCCGCTCCTACCGCTAAGGTGGATTCAGGACAGTGTAGTTTCCAGAGGGTGGGTTGGAGAATGGAGCATCTTGGACATTTACAAGGAACTTGTATGGTCAGAGGAGATGCAGACCGAGGAGCTGAAGCGCAAGTAGGAGGAGAAGCTGGGAGGAGAGATAGAGAATGGTCTATGGCAGACGTGTTGAGTAGAGTCAATGCATCCGCAACAAGTGCCAGGCTCAGCCTGATACAATTTACGGTCATTCACCGGGCTCATATGACAGTGGCCCAGATGAGCAGGTTCTTTGGGGTGGAAGACAGGTGTGCAAAATGTGCGGGAGGACCAGCGAACCATGTCCACATGTTCTGGGCATGTCCGAAGCTTAGGGGATTTTGGCAGGGGTTTTCAAATGTCATGTCCACGGTGTTAAAAACAAGAGTGGCGCTGAGTCCAGAGGTGCCGATTTTCGAGGTGATTGATGACCCAGGAATCCAGGAGGGGAAAGAGACAGACGTTCTGGCCTTTGCTTCCCCAGTAGTCCGGAGACAGATGCTATTAGCTTGGAGGGACTCAAAGCCCCCGAAATCAGAGACCTGGCTATCGGACATGGCTAGCTTTCTGTTTGGAGAAAATCAAGTTTGCCTCGAGTGGGTCACTGTTAGGGTTCGCCCGGAGGTGGCAACCATGCGCCGACTTCTTTGTGGAAAATTAATCGTCAGCAGAAGGAAGTTTTGGGGGGGGGGGGGGGGGGGGGGGGGGTAGTTTAGCTTAGAGTAGGGGGTTAATAATAGATGGGACCTGTAAGGGAAGGTGACGGCTTTTGCACTATGTTTATAGTTTAGTGTACATTGTTTATTGGGTTGTTGTTATAATACCAAAAAATACCTCAATGAAATGGTTATTGAAAAAAACCTTCGAGGCCTTTTACCGAGGGCTGTACACCTCAGACCCCAACAGGGGACTCAGGGATGAAATGGTTCCTCGACGGACTGGACATGGCAGTTGTGGGGGAGGATAGCAAGTGGGGCTTGGAAGCACCACTACAACTGGGAGAGATCATGGAGTGTATTAGCTCTGTGCAGGCAGGGAAGGTGCTGGGACCAGATGGAGTTCCTGGTGGACTTTCTACAAAAACTTTGCGACAGCACTGGCCCCACACCTGCGGGAGATGTTCGCAGACTCGCTGGCACAGGTCACTCTGCTGCCTACATTAGCACATGCCTCAATCTCGCCAATACACAAGAAAGACAAAGAACTAACGGAATGCGGGTCACACAGGCCCATCTCACTACTAAACATAGAGACCAAAATACAGGCCAAGATTCTGGCCAAAAGGCTGGAGAACTGCGTTCTAAAACTGGTCGCAGAGGATCAGACAGGCTTTATCAAGGGTAGACAGCTAACATCGAACATCATGCGCATGCTGAATGTGATCATGACCCCATCCGGGGAGTACACACCAGAGGCGATCGTCTCCCCAGGCGCAGAAAAGGCCTCCTGGGGTGAAGCTCCTGTACCACATTCATGGCGAGCATACGGGCAAACAACACCAGCTCCCAGTACTTCCAGTTGCACAGGGGCACCAGGCAGGGAGGCCCGCTGTCCCCACTACTGTTTGCCCTAGCGATCGCTCTCAGAACAGCAAAAAACTGGAGGGGAATCCAAAAGGGTAGGCAGAGAGCATAGAGTCTCACTTTATATGGATGACCTACTCCTCTACATCTTGGACCCACAAAGCAGCATGGAAGGAATCATCTTGCTCCTGAATGAGTTTGGTGCCTTCTCGGGCTACAACCTCAACATGAGCAAAAGTGAGATTTTCCCCGGTGAACCTGCAAGGGGGAGGGGCAGCACTGGTGGGATTGCTGATTAAAGCCCGAGACAAATTCCGCTATCTGGGGATCCAAATCGCTCATGACTGGCCGGGGGTTCACAAATGAAACCTGACCAGTGTGACAGAGGAAATTAAAAAGGACCTGCAAAGATGGAACACACTCGGCGAGTGCGCGAACGGATCTATCCCCAAGGCCATTTTCAACTCACTGGACAAATTTATCATGGTGCTTGTATTTTTCGGGGGGGCGCCAAAACAAAGCCCTCCAAAACCTACAGTACTACCACTGGGCGGCGACAGCAGTAAGAGTAATGGGATGGATTAAGGAGCCAGAAGCCCAATGGGTGCACACCGAGGGCTCCTGCAGGGGACCTCGCTCCGAGCCCTCGCCACGACGGCACTCCCATCCCCACCCAAAAAACACTCCAGCAGCCCAGTGGTGGTAGCCACCCTCCAGACCTGGTATCAGTTACGACAGCAATTCGCCTGACCGAAATGACTGAGCCCCCATCTGCATCAACCATAGGTTCACCCCAGCACTGACCGACGCCACCTTTACAAGGTGTGTGTGTGGGGGGGGTGGGCAATCTAGGTAGAGGAAACTGCAGCGACATTTACGAACGACTGATAGAGAGGGTGGACACTGCTGGACGCGATGAGGAGGAAATGGGAGGAAGACTGGACCACAGCACTACATAGTGTCAACGCCACCTCCATGTGTGCAAGACTCAACCTGACGCAACTAAAAGGTGGGACTTAGAGCCCACTTAACAAGAAACCGAATGAGTAGGCTCTTTGCAGGGAAGAGGACTGATGTGAACGGTGCCAAGGAGGCCTGGCCAACCACGCCCACGTCTGCTCTTGCCCCAGACTAGCTGGGTACTGGACAGCCTTCTTCAAGGCAATGTCCAAAGTGGTGGAGAGAAGGGTGGAGCCGTGCCCAAAAGTGGCAGTCTTCAGGGTATCAGACCAGCCAGATCTCTTCATGGGGAGGAGGGCAGACTCCCTTGCCTCCCTGATCACCCGCCATAGAATCCTGCTAGGCTGGCAGTCAGAGCACTATCTAAAGCTGCAGACTGGCTGTCCGACATACCAGAATCTCTCCAAATGGAGAAAATCAAATGCACCATCTGAGGATCAGAAGATGGCTTCCTCAGAACATGGGAGCCATTCACCCAACTGTTCCCCTACCTGTTTGTGGCCAACAAACAAACAAATAAATCATCAAGTAGCCGAGAGCCAGGGAAAGTTGCCGGGACACGATAAAAGAGAGGGGGGGAGCAGTGCAGGAGGGGGTAGCCAAATGCAGCTGAAAAGAAAGGGCAGTTGCAGAGAAGGAGGGGCAGGGATCCAGAGGGAAGGAAAGAGGAGGGAACACAAACTGGAAGGAGAACACAGGAAACACCACAGCAGGGTAAAAGGTAGTATGAAAGTACAGCCGATGCAGAGACAAACGCATCAAAACAAAAAAGAAAATCAACTGGGAGAAGCAAGTAACATCAGGGGCACCACCCAGGCGCCTCTCCCACCTAGTTTTGTTTTGTCTGTTCTGTATGTTTTTTTTTAAAACAGAAAGGGGGGGGGGGGGGGGAGAGAAGAAGAAGAGGAGAAGAAAGCACCCCCGCCTCACTGCATGTATAATGAAATCTTTGTTCTTCGCTGCATATACACTTCCCCCGTCTTATTTTCCCACCCCTTCGTTGGTCTCCTAGTTACGTATTGTTTGTTATTTTTTTTGTTTCTGTGTGTACATCTGTAAATATACCTTGTATAAAACCGAATAAAAAACATTTTAATAATAAACCAGGACAAGCAAAAGTATGACTCAACCAGAATGAAGAACCCTCACGGCAACTGTATGGAATTATGACATTTAATGTAAAATCATGCACAGAAAACAAAATGCGAAGGAGAGATAAAAGAGGCAAAGTTATTTTTTTAATGTTAAATGCTCCAATCATAATGTTCTGAAAGAATGAGACTCCACACTTGTCCAGTTAATTTTCAGGAACAAAAAGGTTGTTTGGCAGTAATTAAGACTGTCAATTTTTTTTTTTTTTAAATGACTTACCCCTGAACCATGTGACCCAATGTTTTCTGGCCTGTGTAGCGGATATAAGTGGGTAAGCACGTCAACTTCATGCTATTGCCATCTGCGAATATCGAAACTCTTGGCGAGGTACCAGCATGTGGAGGTTTGAGCAGGACAAATCAGACAAGATCTTCCCAATTCCTGCATTCAGCTGCACATGTGCAGACAGGAGTTGTTGTCCAACTTATTCCATACATAATAACAGAGTCAATAGCCTCTTCATTACTCCCATTTCAAAATGTCTGGTGAAATCTGTGAGCAACCAGTCATTTTGCAGCCGATTCACTGCCAGCCAAAATATTACAGAAAAGTACATTGAATGATCGCGGAAGAATGAATTTAGCAGCGAGTACTTTGAAGCCTGAGAAATTACGATACTTCAGTGAACATAGAATACTTAATTGTCAAGTAGACAATAGAATTTTGGCACACTGCAATAAAATATCTCTTTCGGAATGAAATTTGCCCAGTGGTATGAAAAACTATTGGTTGCAGCAATGTCAAGCCAACCCTGCTGAATCTCAAATTATGACACTTCTAAGAATGTTAAACTTATTTTACTGTCTCTATTGATCAGCGTCTCCACTTTGGTAGAGAACAGTTTGTATCACAGTTCCTGGTTATCATGAGTTGTATTAAACTGCTGCCCTGCAGAACTACCTCATTCTGCTGGCTGTATTTTAAATTTACTAATTACAAAGCCATCACCGTTGCAATTTATGTTCCACTGCTAAGCCATGCAGCAAACCAATTGTTCCAGATGATATCGGGCAAGCACGGGGCCTTCAATCATCCATTTAGATCTTCACGGGTTGGTTCATACTGGACGATGCATGGAAGTGAAACAACTACCAAGAAGGTCAATGGAGAAAAGGGTCATTTGCTTAGCCTTAAGAGTTGATTAATCTTTTTAGTTCAAGTGTGTGAATTCTCTCTACTCCCTTTAACTGTAGCGTCAACATGAATGAATTGACAAGCACTGCATAACGAAGGGCAAATTCAATGTAATGTGCAAGGTCAATTTACAAAGCTGCTGTACTAACTTAAGAATTTAAAGGCAGACAAAATCTTCTCATTTGCGTACAATTGGAACAGACTTCTCCACCAATGATTCGAAAACTCGCGCGTTAAAAGGCGGAGGGCAAAGCCCGAGTCGTTGATGAATTGCACTGGACAGGCAAAACATCGGAGGGAAGCTGGAAGAAAAAAGACTAGACTAACTCCAGCATAGATAAAAAAGAAACTAAATACCTAGCAATTCAACCGTGGTGGGAAACAATTTTGAAGTAATTTATTTGAAATGCAAAAGAACCAGAGTAGTCTGAGCATCTTAACAGCAGCAGTGCCAACTCAATTAACAAAATGTTTTACAACTAGGCTCCTGAATATTGCCACATCACCGCCAGTGGAACAGACATGCTAAAATGGTGTTTCACTTAATGTGATGGACACCAGGTAAGCCCGAGAAATGAGAATAAGTGCAAGGGTATTAGAGCAAGAAGAATCACCCTCATTGGAGCATGAAGATAAATTTCCAAAAAGAAAATTTGTCAGGAGGTAGGAAGAGATAGCATTGAGCAGGGATGAGCTAAAAGGGCATACAAAGACAATGAGGATCAGGCCTTTGACGTGTCCCCCTAAATCAGCATCCTGGAAGATGGGAACAGGAGTAGACCATTCAGGCCCTTGAGCCTGTCCCACTATTTAATGCGATCATGCCTGATCTGTGGCCTAACTCCATATACCTCCCTTTGGCCCATATCCCTTAATATCTTGGCTTAACAAAAAATCTATCCATCTCCGATTTAAAATTAACTGATCTAGCTTCAACTGCTGTTTGTGGGACAGAGTTCCAAACCTCTGCCACCCTTTGAATGAAACACTTCTCCTGAACAGTCTAGCCCTAATTTTTAGACTATGCCCCTTAGTTTTAGACTCTTCAACCAGTAGAAACAGATTATCTTTATCGACCTTGTCTTTCCCTGTTAATATCTTGAATACTTCAGTCAGATCACCCCTTAACCTTCTAAATTGTAGTGAAAACTGGTAATCTCTCCTCTTAATGCAACCCCTGTATTCCAGGTATCATTTTTGCAAACCTACGTTGCATTCCTTTGAAGGCCAAAATATCCTTCCTATGGTGTGGTGCCCAGAACTGCTCAGTACTCCATGTGGGGTCTAACCAGGGTTGTGTACTCCAACCTTCTAGATATAAAGGCTAGCATTCCATTAGCCTTTTTGATTATTTTCTGCACTTGTTCCTGGCATTGTAAGGATCTATGCATCTGAAACCACCCAGTCTCTTTGGACATCCACTGTACCAAACCTCTTTGCATTTAGGAAGTACTCTGCTCTACACTTTTTTGGTCCAAAATGGATAACCTCACTTCCCTATAGAGTAAATTCAAACCAATAGAAATAAACTTTGATTCAAGAGTTGCGAAGAGAAATTGCTTGTTGTGCTGAATTTTAAAGCTGCACAAATAGGCACTTGGGTACAAGTGGTCAAACGTTCAAACAAAAGAAAAAGACAATTGTGAGTCACCACTTGCAACTGGGAGGTGGAGAGCTGATGCCGCTTCAGGGTAAAGTACATTAGCAGCAAATCCAGTTGAGTCAAAAGCTATGCTGTTCGTTATTTGTTGTTAATATTTTCCAAGATAAAAAGATAGGCTGGCACTTATACAGCATCTTTTATAATCAGATGTCTCAAAGCACGCAACAGCTAATGAAACACTTTTGAAGTGCAGTCACTGCTGAAAAGGTAGGAAAGTCGGCAGCTACGTATACAGAGCAAACCCGCACTAACAGAAATGTGTAACGACCAGAAAAAACAATTTGACTTTGTTAATTGAGGGATAGAATTTAACCAGGGGATAACACCCCTGCTCTTCTTTAAAATAGTGCCATGAGATTTCTTGCATCATCTGATGCACCACTGACAGCGTAGCACTCCCTCAGTATTGCCCCCGAGTGCCAGCCTAGGTTGTGTTCGGTCTGAATGGGACTTAAAGCCAAAATCTTCCGTCCCAGGGCAAAAGTGCCTGAAGTGCAGCTCAACCGCTGATCCCAAATTATTCTAATCATTTGTACTAAATAACATGTCAGGAAATGGAAATTAAAAATTTACACTTTCAGAAAGCAAAATAATGCGGATGATGCTTGAAATCAATTAACAGAAAATTCCAGAACTGACAGGTGAGCCAATGATCAGAAGATAGAGATTTAAAATGTTTGGCAAAGGAATGGGGGAAAAGAGGAGAAATTCTCCTCCAGCATATGGAGTTATGATCTGAAGCAGATTTAATAACTTACAAAAGGGGGGGGGGGGGGGAGGAGAATGTAGGGGGGGGGGGAGGAGAAGGTACGGGGGGGGTGGAGGAAGGTAGGGGGGGGGAGGAGAAGGTGGGGTGGGGGGGGAAGGGAAGGTGGGGGGGGAAGGGAAGGGGGGGGGAAGCGGAAGGTGGGGGGGGGGAAGGGAAGGTGGGGGGGGAAGGGAAGGTGGGGGGGGGAAGGGAAGGTGGGGGGGGAAGGGAAGGTGGGGGGGGGAGGGAAGGTGGGGGGGGAAGGGAAGGGGGGGGGAGGGAAGGTGGGGGGGAAGGGAAGGTGGGGGGGGAAGGGAGGTGGGGGGGGAAGGAAGGGAAGGTGGGGGGGGAAGGGAAGGGAAGGTGGGGGGGGAAGGGAAGGGGAAGGTGGGGGGGGAAGGGGGGAAGGTGGGGGGAAGGGAGGGAAGGGGGGGGGGAAGGGAAGGGAGGTGGGGGGGGAAGGGAAGGGAAGGTTGGGGGGGGAGGGAAGGGAAGGTGGGGGGGGAAGGAAGGGAAGTGGGGGGGGGAAGGGAAGGTGGGGGGGGGGGAAGGTGGGGGGGGGGAAGGGAAGGTGGGGGGGGGAAGGGAAGGTGGGGGGAAGGGGGTGGGGGGGGGGGGAAGGGAAGGTGGGGGGGGGAAGGGAAGGTGGGGGGGGAAGGGAAGGTGGGGGGGGAAGGGAAGGTGGGGGGGGGGGGAAGGGAAGGTGGGGGGGGAAGGGAAGGTGGGGGGGGGGAAGGGAAGGTGGGGGGGGGAAGGTAAGGTGGGGGGGAAGGGAAGGTGGGGGGGGGAAGGGAAGGTGGGGGGGGAAGGGAAGGTGGGGGGGGGAAGGGAAGGTGGGGGGGGAAGGGAAGGTGGGGGGGGGAAGGGCAGGTGGGGGGGGAAGGGAAGGTGGGGGGGGGGAAGGAAGGTGGGGGGGGGAAGGGAAGGTGGGGGGGGAAGGGAAGGTGGGGGGGGAAGGGAAGGTGGGGGGGGGAGGGAAGGTGGGGGGGGGGAGGGAAGGTGGGGGGGAAGGGAAGGTGGGGGGGGGGAAGGGAAGGTGGGGGGGGAAGGGAAGGTGGGGGGGGAAGGGAAGGTGGGGGGGGAAGGGAGGTGGGGGGGGAAGGGAAGGTGGGGGGGAAGGGAAGGTGGGGGGAAGGGAAGGTGGGGGGGAAGGAAGGTGGGGGGAAGGAAGGTGGGGGGGGAAGGGAAGGTGGGGGGGGGAAGGGAAGGTGGGGGGGGGAAGGGAAGGTGGGGGGGGGGAAGGGAAGGTGGGGGGGGAAGGGAAGGTGGGGAGAAGGGAAAGGGGGGGGGGGGGGGGGGGGGAGAACCTGCAATTAATTGAGGGTTGGTCAGCGGACAGGAAACAATAGAAATAAAAAAAGGGCCATTCCAGGATTAGCAGGCTGCACCACAAAGATCAATGCGTGGTCCCACCCTCAATGATTTGGGTGTGGGGACCAAATGTATTACTTTCAAGTTTGTTGATGCCACAAATTAGGTGGGAATGAGAGTTGTGAGGAGGGTGCAAAAGGGCTTCAGGGAGATTTGGACAGGCTAAGTGAGTAGGCAGGAAAATAGCAGATGGGACAGAATGTGAAAACTGTGAAATTATCCACTTTGATCAGAAAAATAGAAACGCAGAGCATTTTTTAAAAAAATAAATGGTGGGAGATTGAAGCATTGTCCAAAGGGACCAGATGTCCAACGGGACCAAAGCGGCCTTGGTCACTGAAAAGTTAATACACAGGTGCAAACATTTACCACGGCAAATGGCATGTTATCGTCTTGCAATAAAGGCTGAGTACAGGAGTAAAAATGGCTGTTTAAAATGTATAGAGCCTTAGTGAGACCACGGCTATAGTACTGTGAAGATTTTTGATCCCTTACCTAATGAAGGATATTATTGTGATAGAGAGTGCAACAAACATTCACCCAGACAGATTCCTGGGATGGCAGGGTTGTCTTATAAGAGACTGGAATTGGATTCTCTCACGTATGGAATGAGGGGCAATCTCATCAAAATAAATTGAATTTAGGGGCGGCATGCTGGCGCAGTGGTTAGCACTGCTGCCTGCAGCGCTGAGGACCCGGGTTCGATCCTGGCCGCAGGCCACTGTCCGTGTGAAGTTTGCACATTCTCTCTCTGCCTGCATGGGTCTCACGTCACCTTCACAACCAAGGCAGAGCAGGGTAGGTGGTTTGGCCATGCTAAATTGCCCCTTAATTGGAAAAATGTTTTAATTAAAATACAAACTAAAATTTACATGCTTTACAAGGTCAAGGATGTTCCCCTAGGGCTGGAGAAGTGGGGTGCCATTTAGAACAGAGATGAGGAGGAATTTCTTCATTGAGGGTGGGAAATCTTTTGAATTCTTTACCAGAGGGCTGTAGCGGCTTGGCCGTTGAGGATGTTTACGGTAGAGTTAGATTTCTAGATAGATGACAAACGATATAGGGATAATGTGGGAAAATGGCAGTGGTGGAAAAAAAAAATTCAATCAGGACATAAACCAGAGTTTTTCCAAAGTGCAGGTTATGATTCGTGGGTGAATATCAACAGAATCGTGGCGCGATTGGCTGCAGCATTCCCAATCACAGGAGAAACGCCCAACATTGCTCCTGGCTTTTAAATCGAGAATGTCAGCTGCAACCTGCTTTTAAATATCAGCGATGCGGTCTTTAGGTCAGAAGGAGGACAGAGAACAGACCACACTCCCTGTACGTCCGTGCTTTTGGCACAAAATCGTGGAGAGCGCTACACAGGAGAGTCCATAGCAAGAGAAGGCAGTGCTAGAGCTATCTCTGCACAGAGCTCCAGGACCTCTGGTGAGCCCAGCCAACAAATAAAAAATTAAATTAGGAACAAAACAGTATAAAGATGGTCAAAATGGCTTTGTTTTTTAAAAAAGTATTTTTGAATTTTACATTTGTACACTACACAGGAGATGATTGAAACTATTTACAATTTACATGTTTTTCCCTTTTTGGCACTCCCTCTTCCCAGAGTCCCCACCCTACTTCCAGCTCTGGTTCATCCTCCCACTTCTGCTTGCTCCGTCCAGTGGTGCGCTTGCCCTTTTTAAGTCCTTTATGTTCCCAATTCCCTTTTTCTATACTGTCAGCACCCAATAGCTCCTCCAACATTTTGTCTCTTGGTGCTCTAGGGTACTTCAACAGCTCCTTGCAGAGATATATTTTGACTTGTTAATGTCGGAGTTCCTGTCCGTTCAGTAGTTCCAGTCTCTCGGTCAGCTCTAAGGTTGCCATTCTGAACCTCGTTTTGAACTCCCTAATCGCTGGTGAACCCCCATCCTGTCTCCACCTCTTAAGGTGGCATCTAGCACGGCTGTTAGGAGCCTGTGGTTACAGCAGATGGAAGCCATGGTGGACACCTTGGTTAAGCTGGTTCCACATTCCTTGTGCTGCTGCCACAACTAGGCTGGATGTGTATTTCGCTGGTGGGGATGGGAGTGCTGTCATGCTGAGTACTCAGTGTTGCTCCCGTGCAGGAGAACTCTTCCAACCTCACCTATTTCATGCTCTGTTCCCTTACCCATCCCAATCTCTTCTCCCTCCCCCCCCCCCCCAATACAAACGTCATAATCATTCTATCTATCCTTTGGAAAAAGATCTTGGAAATGAAGATCAGTATGGATCTAAACAGGAAGAGGAACCTTGGCGGTTCGTTCTTATTGATTGTCTACACTCTCCCCACCAGGGAAAGCGGGAGTGAATCCCATCTGTTTGTCCTTTTTAACTTCCTCTGCCAGATAGGTCAGATTCCAGTTGTGGATCAGTGTCCAGTCGTGGGCTATCTGGATTCCGAAGTAGCGGAATTTGTTTCATGAGGGATTTGAACACAAAGATGAGAATTTTAAAAAGGCAGTGTTGGACTAGGAACCAACATTGGTCAGTCAGAACAAGGAAGTTGCAAGACGAGGAGTTGATCAGGGATTATTGTTACACCCCAGCTTTCACTATTGTACAGGTAGAAATGGGGGAAGTTAACATCCCTGAAAGATGATCAAACACATATAAAAGGCACCATACACTATTGGGCATCATTTATAACAGACTCAAGTTAGTAATAAATCCCATAATTAGTATTAGAGCCCAACAGGCAGGGGCCCCTTCACAGTAATTCAAAACAGTTTGCTAAATCCAGCAATCTGCTACTGTTACTGAAACAGATGAGCAGTCCTCAGGATACAGACAGTCCACTGGAGTATCATCTCTCCTTGTTCTCTACATGCTCCTTATTCAGTATATTAAAACAAGGTGAATGCATATGCAGTCCAAAAGCATTAAATCTAATAAATTAGTCCATATAAAAATATTGCTAAATGAACAGTTATGTTAAAAACAACGGCTTAGATTCCTGCATTAAGTGAATTTGGGGCATTGGCAAGGAATCAGTGATGTTTAACTAGATTCCGGCATTGGAGAAGATTGTGGAAAGGAAATTAGTTAACTCCTTCAAACTAGAAGCATTTTGTTGAAACCATTTTATCAACTTTGGAAGGTAAACAGGGCAGCACGGTGGCACAGTGGTTAGCATTGCTGCCTCATGGCGCCAAGGTCTAGGTTCAATCCTGGCTCTGGGTCACTGTCCGTGTAGAGTTTGCACATTCTCCGTGTTTGCGTGGGTTTCACCCCCACAACCCAAAGATGTGCAGGGTATGTGGATTGGCCACACTAAATTGCCCCTTAATTGGAAAAAATAAATTGGGTACTCTAAATGTTAAAAATATAAATTTTTGGAAGGTAAACAAAGGTTATTTTAAGGGATTTATATTTGTCCTGGTATATGTTAGAAACAAGGTATCCTTTTAAATGGGTTCAAATTAGTGCTTCTGCATAAGGAAGGGTAAACCTACAGTTAGATTCATGCTGGCCAATGATGCTTTGTGAGACACAGTTTGGGTTGCAATTCAAACAGTGTTTCTAGAGGGGTTACGGCTTGAAAAGTAAATAAAAGCCGGCAGAACAAGCACACGGTCATTACAGCAACCAGAGACCCTTTAAGGCAGGAAGTTTTTAATTTTAGTTTTAGAATAATTAATTGGCAGTTGGCTTAGAAGACTAGAGAAGCGACATCTCTCAGCTTTGCTAGAAGAAAAGCCATATCATGGAGTAATGGTTAAGAAAACAAGTGTAGAGAATTAAACTAGTTATGGAAATTAGGGAAATGAAGCAAAGTTTTCTTAGAAGCAGGAAGTTAAAGGTACCAAAACAGCGAACTGTACAGTAAAGGACAGGCACTCATGTGGAAGCCGGAGGTCAGTGAGACAAGGCGGCTCACTGTATGAAAATCAGCTAGGGCCAAATGGGAGGAGGAGCTGGGGGTGGCACTGGAGGAGAGGTTGTGGTGTGAGGTGTTGCAAAGGATTAATGCCGCAACCTCATGGGCGAGGCTGGGGTTAATACAGTTAAACAGTGGTGCAACAAAGCTCGAGGCCTTCGATCGGGAACTGTACATCTCCAAACCCCCGGACGGGGACGAGGGGATGAAACGATTCCTTGATGGATTGGACATGCCAGTCATGGGGGATGACAGACAGAGGGATTGAAAGCACCACTCAGACTGGGAGAGATCATTGAGAGCATCAACCCCATGTAGTCGGGGAAGATACTGGGATCTGATGGGTTCCTGGTAGACTTTTACAAAAAATCTATGAAGGCACTGGCCCCACACATGCAGGAGATGTTCTCAGACTCACTAGCAAGGGGCACCATGCCTCCAACGCTAACACAGACTATACGAAAAAAGGACAAAGACCCGGTGGAGTGCGGATCATACAGACCCATTTCACTGCTCAATGTGGAGGCAAAAATATTTGCAAAAGTCCTAGCCAAGCGGTTGGAGAACTGCGTACCAGAGATGGTCACAGAAGACCAGACAGGTTTTGTTAAGGATAGACAGCTAACTGCGAACACAGACGACTGCTGAACGTGATAATGACTCCATCCGGGGAGAGAACACCAGAGGTGATCATCTCCCTGGACAAAGAAAAGACCTTGGCGTCGAATGGAAATACCTCGGAGGTACTAGAGCGGTTTGGGCTAGAACAGGGTTCACCTCATGGGTGAAACTCCTGTATAATTCACTCAAGGCGAGCATATAGACCAATGCCACCAGCTATGAATACTTCCAGCTGCACAAGACCAGGATGCCCACTGTCCCCACTCGTTTGCCCTGGCAATCGAGCAGCTGGCAATTGTCCTGAGAGCAGCAAGGAGGCAGAAAGCACAGAGTCTCGCTCTATCCAGATAACCTGCGTCTCTACATCTTGGACCCACAAAGTGATATGAAAGGAATCATGAAGCTCCTGGGAGAGTTCGGAACCTTCGCGGGCTACAAACTTCACCTGGGCAAAAACAAAGTATGCCCAGTGAACCCGAGGGAGAGGGGGTGGGCTGGAGGGACTATTTAAAGTAACCTAAAGCAAATTCCGCTGCCTGGGGTTCATGATTGCATAGGACTGGGCATGAATCCATTAGTGGAACCTGACCAGTGTGGCGGAGAAAATAAAAGAAAAAAGAGCTACAGAGATAGGATACAGTGAGTGGAGTGGTGTTAGAACAAAGAACAAAGCAAAGTACAGCACAGGAACAGGCACTTTGGCCCTCCAAGCCTGTGCTGACCATGCTGCCCGTCTAAACTAAAATCTTCTACACTTCCGGGGTCCGTATCCCTCCATTCCCATCCTATTCATGTATTTGTCAAGATGCCCCTTAAACGTCACTATCGTCCCTGCTTCCACCACCTCCTCCGGCACGAGTTCCAGGCACCAACTACCTTTTGTGTAAAAAAAAAAAAAAACTTGCCTCGTACATCTCCTCTAAACCTTGCCCCTCGCACCTTAAACCTATGCCCCCTAGTAATTGACCCCTCTACCCTAGGAAAATGTCTCTGACTATCCACTCTGTCTATGCCCCGCAATTTTGTAGACCTCTATCAGGTCGCCCCTCAACCTCCGTCATTCCAGTGAGAACAAACAGAGTTCATTCAACCTCTCCTCACAGCTAATACCCTCCATACCGGACAACATCCTGGTAAATCTCTTCTGCCCTCACTAAAGCCTCCACATCCTTGTGGTAGTGTGGTGACCAGAACTGAACACTATACTCCAAGTGTGGCCTAACTAAGGTTCTATACAGCTGCAACATGTTGTGGAGTTTTGGGGGGGGGGGGGGACCCCAGGAAAGGACTATGAAATAACGTATGAAGGGAGTGGGGGACCAGCTCAGAGGAAAATGACTTGCACAGAGTAACCCATGCATTTATTCATGCCAAATGTGTATTAAATGTAAAAACGTCAATTAAAAATATTTTATTTATTTATTTTTTTTAAGTTTACAGGATTAAAAAAGGAATTCTTGTACTCCGGGATGAGACAGCTAAAGGCATTGGTGGCCATATGAGGGACAAAGAGAGGCATACCAGAGATAGAAGAGCTTAGAGAACTTGGAGGACTTTAGAGTTAGAGGAAAGGAGGGGCAAGGCCATGGAGAGAACAGAACACAAAGCTAAGAATTTTTAAAATGTTGTTGGACCAGGAGCCAAGGTAGATCAGAAAGTACAGAAAAGATTCGAGATCAGGGGTCAGTGCAAATCAGGATGCAGGCAACATGATTTTGGACGAGCTCATGTTTAACAAGGGTGCCAAATGAGTGTTAATAGGAAATCACTGGATCAGTAAAGTCTGAGCTAACGAAAATGTGGATGAGCATTTCAGCAGATGAGAAGAGTCAAAGACCGCTGATAAACACATGGTCTCGATGGGAGCGACAATATGATACACACTGCTCAGGATCAAATAGAACAACAAGGCTGTGATTTGGTTCACCCTGATGCAATAGATCAAAGGGCAGGGCTTGGGGCGGGAGCCAAAGACTCCAGGCTTCAGTCTGTCCAATGTTTAATTGTAGGAAAGTGCCACTCGTCTTTGTTTGAATGTCAAGCAAGCATTGCTTGCCCTTTTCCTGAATGATTCCATAATATGGTCTCAAATGCCAAAACAGCCCCACACTTTTGCCACTACAGTTTGCATATCTAACTTGAAAGTTTCAAATATTAGGCCACTATGCATAGCAACAGTTCAATAATGCACACAATTGGTTTTCAAATCACATTATAAACTGATCAACCGGGAATACACTTCTTCCTAGGTAAACTGGGCCATAGTCACCTATAGTCTGTCTGCATTCAGCACCTCTGGAATTGTCTGTTCTGGACTGAAATATAGGAAGATGCAATATGCAAACTGCACAAAGTTCAAACTCAAAAAGGTGTATTTCTGGCTCCTTTGTCTTCATGTTTGAACCACCAGTTGATGTGTGTTAGATTGATTTTACCGTATCTGCAGTTCACTTATGAATTCATGCATCACATCCTTGGGTTAGATGGTATCACAAAGCACTCTGAAGCTGCGTGCACATTATTAAACCTTACAGAAAATACAGCAGCCCAAACTTTGCTGGGGTGGGGATGAAGCATTGGCTTATGTTATCATTATCCCTCAAAGAAACTACAACTTTAGGAGGTTTGGCATGTGCAGATTAGTACAGAAATCCTGCATTTGCCTTTTGTAACACAATGCAGACATCCTTCAATGGTAGCCATCACTGAAATGCAGCTTTCCCATCACCACACTACCATTGAAGCCCCTTAATTTGCACTTTATTCTATGAATCAGGTGCAACTAGGGATTTTAAACATCAGTATGATTAATAGAACCAAACCTTAAAATTTGTATAACCTTAGAATGCTGTTAGATGATTACTAGATTCAACTATTTTATAAATTTTTAGCTTCCCCATTCACCATGTGGGTTTCAATCTTTAATTTGGTCAATACAAAACATTTCCTCGTGGCTTTATTTGACAACATTTTGGCTCCTGGGATTTCTATGAATTAATTCATAGGATTGTGATGAATGTAGTAATTTCAGATATATTGTACATATTTGATGTAGTAAGTGTAGAAATCCTGGGCCGCTCTTAAATTCTGGTTTGCAAGACAGTAGGTTCCGGTACAACTAAAGCATCATAGAATCACAACAGTGCCGCACTGACCCTCCAAAAGAGCACCATGCTTAGGACCACTCCCCTGTCCCACCCCCATAACCTTTGGAGGGCAATTTAGCATGGCCAATCCAACTAACCTAGCTCAGAAAGAAGGGGCAGAACTTGGATCAGTATGTTACTGCATTGAGATTGCCGAGCTGAATTTTGAGTTCGAGCAACTGAAGGATGGTGAGAGATTGGATTGTCTTCAGAACAAGAGATCCCGCTATGAAAGCACATCTCCACCACCCGAGGGCATGGGGATGGCGGCCCACTGTACAGTGAGGGACCCAGGAAAGGACCCTGGCAACAACGCATGGACGAGGGGAGAAAAAGACCGGCATACAGGAACATCACTTGTACATTGTAACCAATGCATTTATCCTTACCGAATATATAGCGTAAAAAACGTAAACTTCAATAAAACCATTTCAAAAATCATTTTTTGTAAAAACAAAAAGCACATCCGATGAGAAGAGAAACTACACTTCCATAACCAAAACAGTACAGAAGCCAGATGTAGTAACGGAGTGAGTGACAAAATAAAGTAAAATGGGATAAAGCTGGCAAATTATTTCCAGGGCTGAGAAATGAACAGCTAATAAGAATGCAAATATGTGAACAAAACACAGCCCACTTGCCCACCTGGGATTAAACTAGATTGGCAGGGAGATGGGAACCAGAGGGCAGGTTCAGGTAGGACAAATTCAGAATGGGGAGCATGACACAGAAAATTAACGAGGGACTCTGAAAAATGGAAGGAGCAGATGGAAGGAGCAAAGGTTACAAAGTGGAAAGCACAGTAATTATGGCAGGGTTAAAAGGTATATATTTAAATGCAAGGTGCATAGCAAACAAAGCTAATAAGCTGAAGGCACAGATAACAATACTGCCACGTGTATATCACGGAAACTTGGCAAAAACGGCAGCTCAACTTAGCACACGTGGCTATGGGTCCCAGGTTCGATTCCCTGCTGGGTCAGTGTCTGTGCAGAGTCTGCACGTTCTCAGTGTTTCTCCAGATGCTCCAGTTTCCTCCCACAGTCCAAAGGTTCGGTGGATGGGCCATACTAAATTGCCCTTAGTGTCCAAAAAGGTTAGGAGGGGTTATTGAGTTACAGGGATAGGGTGGAAGTGAGGGCTTAAGTGGGTCAGTGCAGACTCGATAGGCCAAATGGCCTCCTTCCGTACTGTACGTTCTATGTTCTAACATCTCTGGATATAGGGTGAAAGAGGGGCTGAAAAAGATGGGGCATTATTGGTTTAAAGATCAACTACAGCTGTGGACGGATGATGTACTAAATGAATCAAATCAGGTTAGATGGGTTGATCTCAAAAATAAAAAGCAAGACAACCACACTGCAAGGAGTGTATTATAGACCCCTACGTGAGGGAAATAGATGCTCAAAAATGTAGGCAAATGCAAAAATAATGGGCAATAATTGTTGGAGACTTCAACCACCATAATATCAACCGGATAGGAGCAGCATAAAGGGCAGAGGGAACAAAATTATTGATCTGCATTCAGGAGAACTTCAGCTAGCATGTAACAAGCCCAATAAGAGTGTGTGCAATTCTAGATTAATCTTAGGAAGTGAAGCTGGGCAGGTGGTGAAGTAGCAGTGGAGACCATTTTGTTGACAATGGCCAGAATAGTTAGATTTAGCAGAAATACAAAAAAAGATAAAGATAGAATAGGAGTCCCAAATTGGGGAAAAGACAACTTGACAAAGCTATGGGGTGATCTAGCGAAAGTGGACTGGTTACAGCGGCTTGAAGGGAAATCAGTGACAGTGCAAGATAAAGTGGAAAAAGCTTACGAAAAATAAATTAGCACGCCTAGATCAGTACATAAAATTCAGGGGTGAAGTAAAAATGGAAATCAGGAAAGCAAAGAGAAGATACAATAAACAACTAGCAGGTAAAACCAAGAAAAATCAGTATATTAAGAGCAAGAGGATAACTTAGAAATGATGCGGCCTATTATGGATATAGAAAATAACTTGTGCATTGCAGAACATTTGGGCAGGATTCTTATTGATTATTTTGTCTCTCGTCTTCACAAAAGGAGGGAGATAATGAAGACATTCTAAGAGGAGGATTGTGAAATATTAGATATGATAAGCACAATGAGAGAGAGGAAGAACCAGAGGAACGGTCATCCTTAAAAGGTGGATAAATCACCAGGACTGGATGGATTGTATCCCAGGCTGTTAAAGGAAGCAGTGAGGAAATAAGAAGGCAGGGAGGAAATAGTAAAGTAAAAGCCCATGGAATACAGAGGAATGTGGCGAGTTCGATGCAAAATTGGTTCAGCAACAGACAACAAAGGCTAATGATCCTTATATGTTTTTGTGAAAGAGGATTCCAGTGGCACTCTACAGGGCTGTGTTGAGTCCCTTACTGTTGTGGTATTCATAAATGATTTGGACTTAAACGTAGGAGGTATGATTGGGAAATTTGTAGATGACAAAAATCAGCCGTGTAGTTGATAGTGAAGAGGATAAATGTGGACTTCAAATGATACCAATGGTATGGTTGAACAAGCAGAAAGGTCCTTTACGGAAAGTGCAGGACAAATCAAACCCAGCCAATTACCACCCCGTCAGTCTACTCTCAATCATCAGTAAAATGATGGAAGGGGTCCTCAACAGTGACATCAAGCAGCGCTTGGTTAATTACTTGCTCATTGATGCTCGGTTTGAGTTCCACGAGGGTCACTCATCGGAACATAAGGAATCAGGAGCAGAAGTGGGCAATTTAGTCCTTTGTACCTGCTTCCCCCATTCAATCAGATCATGGCCGATTTCTTCCTGGTCTCAAATCCACCTTCCCACCTGTTGCCCATATCCCTTTAAATGGTTTCATGAAGGAGATCGATACATTTTTTGATTTTAGAAATGGGTTAATGACTCAGATTCCACCCCACTATAGGGCAGCAATTTCCATAAATTCACCACCCTCTGTGAGAAGTAGTTCCTCCTCATCTCAGTTCTAAGACTCCATTATATCACAGACCTCATTATGGCTTTAGTTTAACAATGGACAAAACAAACTGAATTCCAGAGGGGAGGGGACTGCCCTGGACAATAAGGCAGCATTTGACATGGCATCAAGCTTTGGTAAATCTGAAATCAGTCGCAATCAAGGGGGAAACTCTCTGCTGGTCAGAATCACACCAGCACAAAGGAAGATAGTTGTAGTTGTTGGAGGTTAATCATCTCATCTCCGGGACATCACAACAGGAAAACCTCAGGGTACTGTCCTGGGCCCAACCATCAACAGCTGCTTCAGCAATGACCTTCCTTCCATCACATTAGAAATGGGTCACTGATGATTGCACAATGTTCAGCACCATTCATGACTCCTCAAGATACTGAAACAGGCCATATCTAAGTGCAACAAGACCTGGACAATATTCAGGCTGGAGCTGACAAGTGGCTAGTAACATTCGCGCCACACAACTGCCAGGCAATAACCACCTCCACCTTCAAGAGTGAATCTAACGATTATCCCTCAACATTCAATGGAATTATCACTGCATTCACTAACAACCTGGGATTACCATGGATCAGAAACAGAACTAACTGTATGTTGTGGCTACAAGAGCAAGTCAGGGGCTTGGAATCCTGTAGCAAATAACTCATCTCCGGACTCACCAAAGTTTGTCCACCATTTACCTTTTTTTAAAAAAAAATAATTTTATTCAAATTTTCAACAAGTTTTAACCAAAAAAACCAAAAGAAAAAGCGAAACAACAGTACCCCCCCCCCCCCCCCCAAATACAGAAGCAACAAATAAACAAAAATAATAGTTAACATGGGAACAAATACACATATCCAATACAGGAAAAAGGACAAGCCCCCCCCCCCCCCCCCCCCCCAGGTTGCTGCTGAAATGGACCATCCTCTACTGCTCCGCTAGAAAGTCTAGAAACGGTTGCCACCGCCGGAAGAATCCTTGCACCGACCCCCTTAGGGCAAACTTGACCCTCTCCAGTTTGATAAACCCAGCCATATCGTTGACCCAGGATTCCACGCCCGGGGGCCTCGCATCCTTCCACTGCAAAAGGATCCTGCGCCGGGCTATCAGGGACGCAAAGGCCAGAATACAGGCCTCTTTCGCCTCCTGGCTCCGCTGCAACCCCAAATATTGCGAGCCCCCTCCCGGTTCAACCGTGGACCCAACCACCCTTGACAACGTCTCCGCAACGCCCCGCAAAAGCCCTCCAGCACCAGGCATGCCCAAAACATGTGGGTGTGGTTTGCTGGGCTCCCAGAACACCTGACGCACCTGTCCTCACCCACAAAGAACCGGTTCAGCCTAGTCCCAGTCATGTGCGCTCTATGCAGTACCTTTAGTTGAATTAAACTAAGCCTCGCGCAGGAGGATTTCACCCTCTCCAGGGCAACCGCCCACGTCCCCTCATCAATCTCCTCTCCCAGCTCCTCCTCCCACTTCTCTTTCAGCTCCTCCACTGAGGCCTCCTCCCCCACCTGCATCACTTGGTAGATTGCCGAAATCCTCCCTTCACCGACCCACGTCCCTAAGAGCACCCTGTGTTCTGAACCCCCTTGGCGGCAACAGCGGAAACTCCGCCACCTGCTGCGTAACGAACACCCTTACCTGCATGTACCTGAAGGTGTTCCCTGGGGGGAGGCCCAGCCTTCCCTCCAACTCCTCTAGGGTCGCAAACTTCCCATCGGGAAAGAGGTCCCCCATCCGCCTGACATCTGCCCTGTGCCAGCTCCGAAACCCTCCGTCCATCCTCCCTGGTACAAACCGGTGGTTCCCCCGTATCGGGGACCAGACTGAAGCCTTTACCTCCCCCCTATGCTGCCTCCACTGCCCCCAAATTTTGAGGGTAGCCGCCACCACCGGACTCGTAGTATACCTTGTTGGGGGGAGCGGCAACGGCGCCGTCACCAGCACCTCTAGGCTTGTACCCACACAGGACGCCACCTCCATCCTTTTCCATGCTGCCCCCTCCCCCTCCATCACCCACCTACGTATCATCGCCACATTGGTGGCCTAGTACCCACATAGGTTGGGCAATGCCAACCCCCCCACATCCCTACCCCACTCCAGGAACACCCTCCTCACCCTCGGGGTCTTCTGCGCCCACACAATCCCCATAATACTCTTATTTACCCTCCTGAAGAAAGCCTTCGGAATCATAATAGGGAGGCACTGGAAGAGGAACAAGAACCTCGGGAGCACCGTCATTTTGATAGACTGGACCCTGCCCGCTAGGGAGAGTGGCAACACATCCCACCTCCTAAACTCCTCCTCCATCTGCTCCACCAGCTTCGTAAAATTGAACCTGTGCAGAGCCCCCCAGCTCCTGGCTATCTGGACCCCCAGGTACCCGAAACTCCTGTCCGCCCTTTTCAGCGGAAGCTCCCCAATCCCTCTCTCTGGCTGCACCACGAACAGCTCACTCTTCCCCACATTGAACTTGTACCCAGAGAAGTCCCCGAACTCCTCAAGCATCCTCATCACCTCCGGCATCCCCCCCACCGGGTCTGCCACGTACAGCAATAGATCATCCGCGTATAACGACAAACGATGCAACCCCCCCCCCCCCCCGGTTTCCTCCCACAATCCAAAGATGTGCAGGTTAGTTGCATTGGCCATGATAAATTGCCCTTAGTGTCAAAAATTGCCCTTAGTGTTAGGTGGGGTTACTGGGTTATGGGGATAGGGTGGAGGTGTTGACCTTGGGTAGGGTGCTCTTTCCAAGAGCCGGTGCAGACTCGATGGGCCGAATGGCCTCCTTCTGCACTGTAAATTCTATGTAAATCTATGTCCTCTATCCTCCTGGCCAATATCTTTGCGAGCAGCTTCGCGTCAACATTCAGGAGCAAAATCGGTCTATATGACCCGCACTGAAGGGGATCCTTAATTATCCCGCTTCAGAATCAGTGAGATCAGCGCCCTAGACATTGTCGGGGGCAAAGCCCCACCCTCCCTTGCCTCATTCAAGGTCCTCACTAGAAGCGGGCACAGCAGGTCTGAAAACTTCTTATAGAATTCAACCGGGAACCCATCGGGCCCCGGTGCCTTCCCTGTCTGCATGCTCCCCATCGCGTTAACCAGCTCCTCCAACCGAACTGGCGCCTCCAACCCCCCCACCTGCTCCTCCTCCACTCTCAGAAACCTCAGCTTACCCAGAAAGCGGTCCATCCCTCCCTCCTCCACTGGGGGCGCTGACCGGTATAGCTCCTCATAAAAAGTCCTGAACACCCCGTTGATGCCCCTCGCACTCCGTACCAGATGCCCTCCTCCATCCCTGACTCCCCCCATCTCCCTAGCTGCCTCCCGCTTCCGGAGCTGGTGCACCAGCATCCGACTCACCTTTTCCCCATATTCGTATATTGCCCCTTGCGCCCTCCTCCACTGCGCCTCTGCCTTCCTGGTGGTCAATAGATCGAACTCTGCTTGGAGGCTGCGCCGCTTCCTCAACAACCCTTCCTCCGGGACCTCCGCGTACTCCCTATCCACCCTCACCATCTCGTCCACCAGCCTCTCTCTCTTCTCCCCCCTCTCCCTATGCGCCCTGATGGAGATCAGCACCCCTCTAACCACCGCCTTCAGCGCCTCCCAGACCACCCCCACCTGCACCTCCCCGTTATCGTTAATGTCTAGGTACCCCTCTATACACCCCCGGACACCTCCTCGCCCGACAACAGCCCCACCTCCAACTGCCACATCGGACGCTGGTCCCTCCCTTCCCCCAGCTCCAGGTCCACCCAATGCAGAGTGTGGTCCGAAATGGCTATCGCCGAGTATTCCACACCTGCCACCCCCGGAATCAACGCCCTACTCAAAACAAAAAAGTCAATCCGGGAGTAAGCCTTGTGGACATGGGAGAAGAACGAAAATTCACTAACCCCCAGCCTCATGAATCTCCAAGGGTCCACCCCTCCCATCTGGTCCATGAACCCCCTCAGCATTTTGGCCGCCTCCTACCCGTCCTGGACCTAGAGCGGTCCAGTGCTGGGTCCAGCACAGTGTTAAAATCCCCTCCCATTATTAAACCCCCTGCCTCAAGGTCAGGAATCCGGCCCAGTATGCGCCGCATGAAGCCTGCATCGTCCCAGTTTGGGGCGTACACATTGACCAGCACCACTCGCTCCCCCTGGAGCTTACCACTTATCATCACATATCTGCCACAGCAATCCGCCACCACACTCGACGCCACAAACGATACTCTCTTCCCCTCCAAACGTTCCCCACAGTGGCAAATCCTTGTCCCAACCCCTCCTAAGAGCCTACGTTCCCCTTCGGCCCTTCCAGCAGCAACCCAGTACCCCCCCCCCCCCCCCCCCCCCCCCCCCCGCCGCCAAGCTAGGGCCACCCCTAGCTGCGTTGCCCCCCTCATTGTACTTCCATAAGTCAGCTGACTCCTGCTGACCGGCCGCTCCCACCACCCCAACGACCTCACCAGTGTAATACTGCTACTCCCCTCCCTGCCCACCAACAGGCACAATCCCCTCCAACTTCGGCCCCAGCGCTGGAAAAAACCCCGCGTATCCAACATTAGCCCCGCCCCCCAGCCCAAAGCGCGGGGAAAAAGGCAGCGCCACTCGCTCGGTCGGTCTCGCCCCCTCTGACGCAGCTCCTTTTCCAGGCCCCAACTCCGACCCAGATCATCCTACACCCCCCCCCCCTCCCCCCGGCCAATCCAATACCCCCTTCCCCGAGCCCGATCGACAGGCCTACAAAACATCCCACAAACTCCCCAAGAAACAAGTAACAAGGAAAGAAAAACCCAAAACACTATACAACAATTCCCGACCAACCCCCAACCCTCAGTCGGAGTCCAGCTTTTCAGCCTGAACAAAGGCCCAAGCCTCCTCTGGGGATTCAAAGTAATAATGACGGTCTTTATAGGTGACCCAAAGGCACGCCGGCTGTAACATGCCAAACTTCACCCCTCTCCTGTGTAGCACTGCTTTCGACCGGTTATAACCGGCCCTTTTCCTCGCCACCTCCGCGCTCCAGTCCTGGTAGATACGGATCTCCGCATTCTCCCACCTGCTGCTCCGCCCCTTCTTGGCCCACCCGAGCACACATTCTTGGTCAACAAAACAGTGAAACCTTACCAGAACTGCCCTTGGCGGCACGTTGGGCTTAGGCTTCCTCACCAGCACCCGGTGGCTGGACCCCGCTCCCATCAGCGAGTTCAGCATTGTGACCACATAGGCCCCCAGGTCCAATCCCTCCAGCCCCTCCGGGAGGCCCAGGATCCGCAGATTATTCCGCCGCGAGCGGTTCTCCACTTCCTCAAGCCTCGCCTGCCATTTCTTGTGGAGCGCCTCGTGCGCCAGGCCTAGTATTTCATCCTCGTTCTCCGAGGCCTTATGCCGGATCTCGCGGATCTCCGCCCCTAGGGCCGTCATGCGCCGCATGAAGCCTGCATCGTCCCAGTTTGGGGCGTACACATTGACCAGCACCACTCGCTCCCCCTGGAGCTTACCACTTATCATCACATATCTGCCACAGCAATCCGCCACCACACTCGACGCCACAAACGATACTCTCTCCCCCTCCAAACGTTCCCCACAGTGGCAAATCCTTGTCCCAACCCCTCCTAAGAGCCTACGTTCCCCTGGGTCGCCAGGAGCTTGTCAAAAGAGGCCTTTATTGGTTCCAGCAGCTCATCCTTAAGCTCTCTAAAGCATCGGTGGAGCAGCTCCTGCGGCCACGCTGCCCGTTCCCCACCCGCCGCCATTTTGTTTTTCCTCCCTCGCACCTTTCTCTGCTCCAGTGTAGATTTCTTTATCGCCCCGTTCCTGGTCCAGTCCATCCAACAGCAGGGAAGTATCGTAGCTGCCTTCCCACACCGGGAAAAGGTCCGTCCAGTGCCGTTACAGGCCCTAAAAAGGACCCAAAAGACCGAAGAAAGCGGGAGCCACCGAACATGCGGCTTAGCTCCGCATCGCCGCAACCGGAAGTCTCTTGTCCACTATTTACAAGGCACAAATCGGGAGTGCGATGAAATACTCTCTACTTGCTTGGATCTATGTCGCTCCAACAACATGGAAAGAACAAAATAGTTTAGTGGATTGATACCCCATTCTCAAATATTCACTCCCTCCCATCACTGGTGTACAGTGGCAGCAGTGATGTACTGGCAGCAGTGTACACCATCTACAGGATGGACTTCAGGAACTTCAGGCTTCTTTCACAGCACTTTCCAAGCCCACAATTCTACTATCTAGAAGGAAAGGGCAAAAAATACATGGGAACACCACTACCCGGAAGTTCACCTTCCAAGTCTCACGCTAGCCGGACTTAGAAATGTAACACAGTTCCTCTACTGTCGCTGGATCAAATTCCTTGAACTCCCTTCCTAACAGCACTGTGGGTGTACCTACACATGGACTGCAGAAGGTAGCTCATCGCCACCCTCAAGGGAAATTAGGGATGGGCATTAAATGTTGGCCTAGCCAGTGCTGCCCAAATCCCATGAACAAATTAAGAAAATGATAACCGGCAGCTCACCATATTAGCCTCAACTTCAAATACCAGCCGAAAGAGAGTTATTCCACAAAACAACAGCAATCGTGATACTATGTCGAGGATCAGCAGAATGTGATGAGAGAGCAACACGAGCTAATTTCACCCCTTCTCAGGGCTTGGGTACAGAGGTGAATTGTAGGATACCCACCACCACCGACCGGAGATTAGCTAATGTGTTACAAACTGTTCCATTATTTAAACATGGGCGAAACATGAGCTATTTATAAAATTGGAGGTATTGTGGGCTCACCTTTATTGAAAAACATAGAAGCCATCTGACCCATTTCGATTCGTTCCACAATATCAAATGCATCATCGGTGCGAGCTCTTTCTGGGCATAACAACAGGCGATAGGGTTGTTAGTGCACAGACTCAAATAATGGAAAGGACATCAAATTCAAACATTTTACATTATTTCTTTACCCCTTTCTCTATCCTAGACAAACTTCTGCTAAACCTACCTACACCTGTAGATCCATTTTGTTTATTTTACTTGTCCCATTATCATTCCCTTTTGCTTTGTATTATCTTCCCTCAATATTTGAGCGGTCCCGCTTTCTGCCTTACCACAGGCCTTTCCCTTGTGTTCTTTCCTTCCTTCCGTGTACTCTTTCCATGCCTCTGCACTCACTTAAACCTGTTGTATCTGAAACTTTTCTTAGTTTGGATGAAAGGTCACAGAACTTAAACACCAACTTAGCTTTTCTCTCCACGGGTGCTGCCTGACCCGAGTATTTCCACCAATTCTTTTATAAGTTGGAAAGGACTGTATTAGGCACAGTTGTAACCTTTAGCAGTTGAACATTCTGCAAATCAATCGTCAAATCACAAAATATGGTCAGATTTTAATGTTTAACCTAACTGGTCTTCATACTGAAACCAAGGCAAGACCCAAAAGCTAACAAGTGAATGGAGAGAAAAACAAACACGAGCCAATGGGTTGAAAACAGCAGTTAAATGCTCTGGAATTCAGGTATCATGCAGAGGACAAACCAAGGACGGGACTATTAAGATTTTCAACATCTTTGGATTCAGAAGCTCAATACATTATGGTGTCATTTGCAACTGATAATATACTAGGATGCTGCAGTTCAGCCTGGATAAATACCTCTGGGCCTAAAATGTACGAAGCAAAATATTGCAGTAGTAAATCAAATAAAAACAAAGGCGCTGGAAATGTTCCACAGGTCTGACAGTCTGACATCTGTGGCGAGGGAGTAAATTTCTCAGGTCTGTGACCATTCATCATAATTTAAATAAGTAGGTGGGTAAACTAGTGATGTCCAGGCTATTGTTCAGCTGCTAATTCTACTTCCTTTCATTATCAAGCTGAGCTACCTCCCATCTGCCCCACGCCTACACCAAACTCATCTTGTCCACGAAACCCAACTCCTACTCCATTGAACCAATCTGCACTAACTCCTCCTTGCTGGATCTCATGGCAGCTGACATTGTAAATAATGCAAGAACTTTATTTGTCCAACACCTTTCGCAAGTGCTTTGCATCCAATTGAATACTTTTCAAGTCTAGTCACCATTGCACTGTGGCAGCCATTGTGTATAGCAAATTCCCCCAGTCGCAATGAGGTGCATAACTGGATAATATTTGGCATTGATTGAGGAATATTGGTCTTGACACTGGAGGAACACCCCTGCTCTTCAAATAGTGCCACGGGATCCAACTGATAGGGTAATCCAAACCTTGGTTTAAGGTCTCATCCAAAAAAGCAGCACTCTCTCAACTCCACAATCCTGCCTGAGAAGGAAAGCTGCTTCAGGCAACCTGATAATTTCTTAAAACTTCCTACATTTTGGACAAAGTTGCTTTTGTAAGGATTAGCCAGTAAAAACATGCAATTTCAGATTTTAGTCATTTGTTTCATACTGAAAGATAATTGAGTTTACAAAAACTTGCCTCAATACTTACGCACTGAAAGAATCGGTCGCGCCTCGGACCGATCGTAACCATCCAGTATTGCATTATTCTTGTCATCGTCGGAATCTGAAGAAGGATCACTATCACCCACCTGCAAAAACAACAAGCCTGGTGAGCACCTCTTGTGGCTCAGAAGCACTTTGGTATGCTACTTTTTATTTAAAATAAATTTAGAGTACCCAATTAAGATTTTCCAATCAAGGGGCAATTTAGCATGGCCAATCCACCTACCCTGCATATCTTTGGGTTGTGGAGGCGAAACCCACCCAAACGCGGTGAGAATGTGCAACCTCCACACGGGCAGTGACCCAGTGCTGGGAGCGAACCTGGGACCTCAGCACTGTGAGACAGCAGTGCTAACCACTGCACCACCGTGCTGCCCGAGGTGCGCTACTTCTGAACTATGACCTCCAGTCTTGCTCATCTTAATGACTGGAAACTTATGTGCTGGGATTCACAGAAGCTGAAAATTCATGATCTAACCCGAAATCCACCCCCTCTTTACTTTCTACATCTCAGTTAACATTTGCTCATTGGCACCCTGGTAAAATGAGCCTGCTTTCAGACCATTACCTAGACATCAACAATTCCCACAGTGACTCAATGGGAATAAATGAATCACAGGAACCTTCTGCAGGGCTCAACCTATGCACACTACTGTAGTTTTAAATAACTTACACACGTCCCAACTTCATACTTGCAACTCATCTCCCAACAATTTCTCAAATTGGTGAAATCTTAAGTTAGTGAAATACTCCAGTTCCAGGAAAGGAAGTCCAACTATTGCATTTGGAGGAAAGACACCTCACTTCAATTTGTTCCAAAGGCATCCCAGGACCAACAAAAACAGACCTTTTAAACTTTTAGCATGGCCCCACACACAAAGCAACTTAAAAAAGGTCAATCAGATTTCTGTGCGGCCATGTGGTTCAGGGGAAACATTGCCCATTGCCCTTTTACCAGTAACGGATCTGGAACAGCATTGTGAATTTCACTCCATAGTTGGGTGCAAAAGGTGTATAGTGTCTCTCTCTCCGTCTCCCCTCCACCCCGTTATTTATTCCTGCTGTACCCATCTCTTTACCTCCCTCACCCCCCTCAATTCCCCTCTCCCTACCCTCCCTCCTCCTGTTCTTCGGTGCCATGTTGGCCCCTCTAACCCCTTCCCTCGCTCCATTGGCTGTTGGCTTAAAACTCCCCTTAATCTTAATAATCACTACATCTCTTATCGAAATGTTAGGAGACTCTGATGCCTATGTCTGCTCCACATGCCTATTACCTTTAATGATGCAAGATGCTTCTGTCCTTGCACAAAGCTGGTAAACTCAGTCTTATTCAGTGGCCAAGTTAATGAGATTGTTTACTTCAATCTTATCTGTAGCCTTATTTTAATGACTTGGATTGCATCACCAGCCCAGTCTACATTCTCTTTAACTCAGGCCAGAATTTCTGGTCTCTGGATGGTAGCACCCAAACATCCCCCACCATCCCTTCAAACATGCATTAGCAGGCTCTTGAAGTCCCAACACACTGACTACACATTCGTTGCCTGGGAAGTTTGAAATGCTGATGGACAGCTTCAGCGTCTGGATCCCCTGGTGAAAAAAAGGCTCCAAACGTGGAGGATTGAAAACTTTGGATAGTTCCGACCCACTTACCTTAATAGTCATCCACAAAAAGGTAGAATGATCAAAACCAGTTTTAACTCCTGGGTATATCCGATACCGACGCCACTCAAACACTACCTACTTCCTCACCAACTTACCTGCTCTCCATAGCTTCTCAAAGTGGCTTTGAGACATTTAAAACTCTCTACTGAACCTAATACAGCAACTACCAAAAAAGGGTGTGTGGCTTCTATAATAATCCTTTTGCTGCTTCCTGACAGGTTTATTGCACTGCGCAAGTTCAGAAGGATCCTCCATCAGATGACAGCCCAAACAAAAAGTCAGATATAGGGATCTTGACCCTGATCTGAAGTTCTGTAGGAACCTTGCATCATCCTGGTAATTTCTCCAAACAGATCTCAATGCATTTCCATCCTTTGGTGGCTGAGATTCAATCATGACTTTCAAAGGAAATTGGATAGTTGCCTGAAAAGAAAAAAAGATGTAGGCTACAATGAATGGGTGGGGAGCAGGACTAGCCGTGTTGCTTGAGCGGCACGGTGGTGCAGTGGTTAGCACTGTTGCATCATGGCGCCGAGAATCCAGGCTCTATCCGGGCTCACTGTCCAAGTGGAGTTTGCACATTCTCCCAGTTTCTGCATGGGTCTCACCCCCACAACCTAACTATGTGCAGGGTAAGTTTACTGGCCATGCTAACTTGCCCCAATTGGGTACTCTAAAGTTATTTTAAATAATAAGATTAAGGACAAGCCATGTTGTTCTTGCAAAGAGATGGCACAGACACAATGGGCCAAATGACCTTCAATTCTCGAACAATTCTACTATTCTTTGAAATCGAATAGGCAAAACGATGCTGCAGAATGGGATACTTGATCACACAGCCAATGAACAACAAAGTTCAGTTTGCTGAATTGATAATACTTCCACACAAGTGACCATATGCTTCCAAGATTTGTTCAATAAACTCTCCCAAATCATTTTCAATCTCTACAGCTGGATATTCTCTCATAATTATCCTAGGTTTATCCACATTAAGATGTATCTGCCATTTTGCAGATGTGCCGTCAGGTTAAGCCTCCCTAGACAACATTCTGATTAGTTACCTACTAAACATTGCAGAGAATTAGAGCCCTAATTGACAAGCAAATTTACTGATGACATCAAACAATGTTTACTGGGGAATTTAGCACTTATACAGCATCCCAGGTCCTCCTGGGAAGACTGCTCAAAGAGCGTTTGCGACAGCAGGTACAGAGGTAACACAGACTGGAGATATTGCTATGGATTCCATTAAGCAGAGAAAGTGGAGAGGCCACAATGGATTTTTAAAATCAAGTGTTTTAAAAGCTAAAATCATGCAGGACTATTTTTCGCTGCTGGGGAAGCCAGTGACAGAGGTCACAAATTTTAAACAAAAGGGTTTAGAAGGCATTTTCATGGGGAAGAGTTATGCTCACCTGACAGAGGACATGATTGAGACAAGAGACAATTGCAACTTTGGGCAAATTGAATAAATATTTGAAGCAAAATATACTGGATTAAGAATAGGGCTTGGAGTTGCTTGAGAAAAGAGTCAGTTACAAATTAAACCCTTTTGTTTTGTTGTATGGTTAACAATTTCTCTTCCCACACCTTCACCTCTTAATTCATCCCAGAATACCTTCACTAGCCCCAAGTTACCGATCAGCCAAATTAACAAAATTACTTGTCTCATTCAGCCACATTTAATTTTTACAGAAAGGTCTGAAAACAATTCAACACATGATTTGATTGAAATGTCTTATTCAATTTGTACTGATTCACTCATTTTAGCAGAGAAGTAATGAAATGATTTGATTTCCCTGCACTGTTAATGTGAAAAGAGCAATGGTGGCATATATCAATAATAATGCATCTCCTTTATAAGTTATTACCTCAATAAATGAATCAGAAATTCTATTCACCATATCTATTGAGTGAATGTTTTTTGCACATTAATGGGCAAGGAGCATTTTATTTTATTTTTTTTTTTAAAAAGGAAAAGCTTTTAAAATAGGACCAGAACAGCTTTCAACCTTGGGCAGAGTTGGATTTTAGTTTGACTTCAATAGTACTGGAGAATACATTTGTCAGAGGTCAGCCTCCCTCCAGCCACTCTTCCATTTCAGAGTCTGTTCATATTGCACTCCTTTCAGAGCCTGTTTATATCGCACTCCATTATCAGCGTCTCTTGAAAGAGAACAAAATTCTGTGGTAGAGATTCTGCTTTGCCACAGTCCACAATCAAGGTGCAAATCGTGCCCAATTTCAAAGTTGGATTTTCTTGTTCAAGGTTTTGCTCAAAACTAGCATGCATAACAACGATATATTACTCCATCAACCAGAACAATTGGGTAGCCTTTCAAAATTAAGTTTATTCACATTTATTTTTACATCAAAGAATGCTGCAATACAAGTAACAACACGTGTTGTTTGATTAACAAAAGGTGGAAATTAATGAAATTCTTAAAAATCTGTGTCCGACATGCCTGTGCAGCTCGCCACCACCTTCTCAGGGGCAATTAGGAATCGACAATTAATTCTGGCCTAGCCAACGGCTCCCACGTCCCGTAAACGAGAAAAAAAACATGTTATCACCAGCGCACAACTGCAGCAAAACATCCACACTTTTGTATCCCGTTCCCATTGCAATAAATGACCAACATCCATCTGCCTTCTTAAATCACTTTTATGTGCGTATAAACATTTTGCGATTTGTGTAACAGAACACCCAACATCTGCACCTCAGGAGTTCAACAATTTAACTGTGCTGCTCATGTATTCTTCCTTCCAAAGTGGACAAGTTCACATTTTCCCCCATACTGCATCTGTCAAATCTTTGCCCCCTCATATAAGCTACATCCTTCACAATGTGGCAAGAGCAAATTTAGCAACCATACATTCAGGATCATCCAAGTCATTGCTGTAATTGTGAATAGTTGCAGCCCCAGCATGGACCCCTGTGACACTCCACTTGTCACATCTCGTCAGCCAGAAAATGACCAATATATCCTTACGCCCGGCTCACTAATCAATCCTTTATCCACCACAATAATAACCTTTATCGTCACAAGTAGGCATATATTAACACTGCAATGAAGTTACTGTGAAAAGCACCTAGTTGCCACATTTCAGCACCTGTTCGGGTACAGAGGGAGAATTCAGAATGTCCAAATTACTAACAGCACGTCTTTCGGGACTTGTGGAAGGAAACCGGAAGAAACCCACGCAGACAGAGAGAGAACGTGCAGACTCCGCACAGACAGTGACCCAAGTCGGGAATCGGACCTGGGACCCTGGCGCTGTGAAGCAATAGTGCTAGCCACTGTGCTACCGTGCCGCTCACCTTAATAATACCGTACCTCCTTAATAATAGAGTCTAGCTTAAACTAACTGGCTTGTAGTATCCTGCTTTCCAGAAAAGAGTCGTCATATTGACTATTTTCCAAACTGATGGGACCTTGATAGAATGTAGGGAATTTGAGGAAATTGAAATCATTGTATCCATCATCTCAGCAGCCACTTTGTTTCAGACTCTAGGATGAAATCCTTTAGAGTCTGGGGACTTGTCAGATTTTAGTACGCTTTCCCGCGTGACGAACCTTTAAGTTCCTTCCTCCCTTTCACCTTCTAATTCACACATCTCTAGCTAATGTTTATCCTCTATAGGTGAAGATAGAGACAAAACATCTGTTCAAGTTGCCTGCCAGTTTCGTATTTTCCGTTATTAATTCCCCAGACACACTGGTGGACCAACACTCACTTTACTTACTCGTTTCTTTTCTAAATACCTGTAGAAATTCGTACCATCAGTTTTGACATTTCTGGCTAGCTTTCTCTCATAAATTCTCCCTCATTAATCTTTTGGCTATTCTTTATTTCCTGCCCACTCTACTGACCTGCCGTTCATCCTTGCAGAATTAAATGTTTCTTTCAATTTGATACTAGCTTTAACTTCCTCAGTTAGCCATGGATGGTGTGTCCTTCCCATAAAATCTTCACTGGAATATATCTTTTGAATATTCTGAAACATCTCCTTAAATGATTGCTGCTGCATATCTACTGACCTATCCCTTAACCAAAATTTCTCAGGTCACTTTAGTCAGATGTCTTCATGCCCCATTACCCTAAGTTTTAGACCCGTTCCTGTCTCCCTAAAACTGAATGTGAAATTCAATCATATTATGATCAATACGGGGCAGCACGGTGGCACAGTGTTTAGCACCTCTGCCTCATGGCACCAAGATCCTGGCTCTGGGTCACTTTCAGTGTGGAGTTTGCACATTCTCCCCTTTTTTGCGTGGGTTTCGTCCTCACAACCCAAAGATGTGCAAGATAGGTGATTGGCCTCGCTAAATTGTCCCCTTTTGTACTATAATTTTTTTTTTTTTTTAAATGATCAATTTAGCAGCACCTTCACTTGGAGGTAATCTCATTGCACATTAGTTAGCTCTACAACCTGCTGCTCGAAGAAACCGTCCCAATTATCCAGCCCCTTTGTCAACCTAGCTAATCCTATCTATATGAAGGTTTAAGTCACCCATGATGGTTGCCTTACCTTTCTCACTAACTTCTATTATTTCTTTCTGTATACCCATACCAGTGTGGTTCTGTTAGGTAGGGCTTATACAACCTCTCTGACAAATGACTCGCCTTCACTGTTTCTCATCCCTACCCAAACAGATTCTACATCTTGACCTCTAGAACCAAGCTAATCTCTATTGTATTAATGCCACCTTCAATTAAGAAAGCTACCCGTCCAGGTTTTCCAAGCTGCTGTCCTTTTTCCTCGTATATTCAGATCTCAGTCTGTCATTTTTCAGCCATGTCTTTGTACTGATCATCAGGTCATAGTACATATTTATTTCTATTTCCACCATCAATTAATCTGCCTTGTTGCAAATGCTATGTGCATTAAAGATACTAGAGCCTTTAGTTCTGCCCTTTTATTATTTTTGTAACTACTAGCCTTATCTGCTGGCTCACACTTGGGAAGGATGTTAGGGCCTGTGTTGATTTCCTTATTTCCCATTACTTTTATTTTCCGTGATAATTTTTGATTCATGGATGTGAAATGGACAAGCACCTTTTAAGTCGAGCAGAGGAAGTGAGGAACTCAAAAGTTACAAAATAGCACACTGTGCTAGCTTTTGAACAGCAGAACTCAGACTACTGGGGAGAGATCGGAGGGAGAAAGATTGGAGCGATTCTGTTTGGGTTGCTGATGGCCAATGAATTGGCAAAAGGCCATATTCTGCCCAACAACAGGTAGTGATTGGGTCTTGAAAACAGAGGAAAGGACAGATGGATCCTGGATGCTTGGAGAAGCTGTGAGATCTCTCCCTCTCTTTCTCCAGAAAGGCTGCAGAATCTGCAAAAAACCTGGACGAATCTACAGTGAAAACAATTACAGACCGAAAGCAGAAACCTTAGATCATAGTTAACCAGTTGCATTTCTTGAATTTTTAATTAGTTATTAATAAAAATTAATTGTATAAATTTACAAACCTGGTGACTGTAGTTATTAGGCAGCCAAGGGTCAAAGTGTTCTAAGAATTATTTGTTAATTTCAATTGCATTGTGACTCCTGGGCAAGTGGGGCTGGAATTGACTATGCACTGGCCCAGGAGTCATAACAAGGAACAAAACATACACAACCTGTCATGTTCTCTTTGCTACCTTGCTCCCCTGCCTTCTGTTCTCTATTTAATTTATCATATTTTCTCAAAATTAATCCTTCACTTCCACTATTTAAAGCTCTCTACCATCCTAGTTAAACTAACTCACAAGAGCACTGACCCTGGCATGATTCAGGTAAAGGCCACCCCAATGGTACAGCTCTCACTTTGTATTACAATCCTGGACCAGACTCCCAACATTGGCTAGGATACTGGACTGAACCCCAATATTGTAGTTCATTTTGTCAGATTGTGCAAAAAGAATAATTCACTCCAGGGGTGATAGCATGAAAAAATATAGATTTGGTATTTCATAACAAAAATATTATTATCACAACATTAAACTCTTTAACATCACACCCAAAAATAGCTTACAATTGCCCCTTAAAGAATACTACTCAATATAGCAAATATAATGCATTGCTATCTCTATTCCCAATTAAACAAGAAGAAAAAAAAACATGCTCTCAATCCATCCTACATCCCAATGGCACAAACTTGCTTTCCAGAACAGATTTGGCTCCTGTTAGAACCCCTGCAGACTCTGGCGGGATGTCTTTGTTTGTTTTAATTTATAAATCCTACTAGTCACAATGAGCTTACTATTTATAAAATAATTTGCTGATACAAATAAAACCTCTCAAAGCTGGTAATTTATTTGTAACCAAGGAAGATCAAAGGATGTTTACCAATCACTTACCAGTTTCCCTGTGGTATCACATTTGTTAGAACGCAGATTCTGAATGGAGCCCACTGCTCTCACAGACTTGGAGTGAAGTCCTACTCCAACTCTGCACTTGTACATCCCCCTCTCCCCCGGCAGATTTCAACAACTTGACAATGCACTCTCTCTCGTCAACTTCGAAGTCAAGTCTCACGTCCTAATCAAGGTACAGACTAATGTGTATTTGAAGAAAAGCGAGAGTTCAACGAGCAGTGGAATAATCAAGACCGGAACTCCATTTTGTATATAACAACGGAGAACAGTATTATGCAAGTGTGCTCAAACCAATGTTCTACTCAAGTTTAATGAAGTCACTGGTAATTTTATTCCTATGGAAAGCAGCTTGTATTGTTTGCTTTAATGGCCTTTTTAAACTGTTAATTTCACTGATTTAGAATCGGTGCTCCTCGATCCTTCCATTCCCCTACATGGTATTCCATTGAGAATATGGCCTCCTATTCTTCCGACCAAAATTCACGACATTGGCCAACGACAAACCAATTCTGCAAGTTTGTCAATGCCTTCTACAATTTGTTGCAGCATTATTCAGTATTGACCATACCTTCCATCATCACTTTCCAAAATTATATAGTAATTGCAAGAAAGCTTTCATGCATTATGTAATTTTTGGGTTGGCAGATTGCAACAATTGGAGTGCCACAAGGATCAGTGCTTGGACCTTAGTTATTTTGATGAGGGGAATAAACACAATATATCCAAATTTGCTGGTGACACAAAGTTAAGTGGGGAAGTGAATGATGAGGGGGATGCAAATAGACCGCAAAAGGTTGCAAGTTGATGCATAATGCGGGAAATGTGAATTATAGTAAATGTTGTTATGCAGTGGAGTTTAAGTACTCTTTTCCACTAATCAAAGTTAACATGGGGATACAAACAAACATTAGGATGGCAAATGGTATGTTAGCATTTATTGCAAATGAGTTGACGTAAAGAGCAAGGAAGTCTCATTACAATTTGGGCTTGGTTAGAAAACACCTGCTGTATAGTTTTGGCCTCCTTACTCAAGGACATACTTGCCTTAGAGGGGTTTCATTGAATTGATTCCCGAGGTGAGGGGATTGTCCAGGGAGGAGAAATCAAGTCGATTGGACCGACAGTCAACAAACTTTAGAAGAATGAGGAAATATCACATCAATGTAAAATTCTAAGGGGCTTAACAGTCTCCCTTGCCTGGCAATTTTAGAGCTGGGGATTCATAGTGCCAGGATAAGGGACTGACTGTATAAGACAATGGGAAGAAGAATAATATCTTCGCTCATGGTTGCAAATCTTCAAAATTCGCTATTGAGGGCTTTCGATGATCAGTTGAGCAGATTAAAGACAGATCAATAGATTTTTGGGGGGATATTAAAGGGAGTCAAGGGGTGTGGGAGAAGGATATTTAAGTGGAGTTAAGGTAGATCAGCCAAGATCTTACTGAATGGTGCTACAGGTTTTGAAGGGCCTTCTCCTATTTTCATTCTTCCAGAATTCTTTATTTAATCTTAAATTGACTCTTTGATAAAATATTGATGGAGCAAAAGATCAATAAAAGTTACATTAGTGACAAGAGTCATTCAGAAGCTCATGTATATATTGAAAATTCTAAATTTCAAATGTCATTCTGAACACTTAGTCTGCAATGATATTTATATATAAATTCAACAGGTGAATGATTTTTTTTTCAATCACACACCTCTGATAAAAGCCTACTAACGACAGTTGCAATGTAACAGGGTGATTAGAATTTCTGAAGAGAAAATGATCATCATCAAGGACCTCTAGTTTTTCCACTGGAAAAACATACAAATCTTAGCAACATTATGGAGAGGCAGTAGTAGCATTGTGGTATTGTCACTGCACTCAATCTAGAGACCCAGGTTAATGCTCTGGGGACACAGGCTCAAATGAGAGTTCAATAATAATTTGGAATTTTAGTCAATTGAGTTTTAGAAAAACACCCTTTTCATTCATTAACGTTCTTCAGAGAAGGAAATCTGCCATCCTTACCCAGTCTGGTTGACATGTGACTCCAGACCCATAGCAATGTGGTTGACTCATAACTGCCCTCTGAAATGTGGCCTAACAAGCCACAGCTCAAGGGTGATTTGTTGCATAAGGGCATCAGAATGCATCAATGGAAGAGTCGGTGCTCAGTAAATTGACAGATGGCAGGTGGAGATGCGGGGCTTTTGCATGGAGAAAAAAAATGATTTGCCAAGCTCAATGTCGAGTCCGGAGGGCTGCACCATGCCGAGAAGAAATGCTGCTCCTCCAGTTTGCGTTTGGTTTCACTGGAGCATTGCAGCAGGCCTGGGCACGAGGACAAGATGCTGAGCTGAAATGGCAAGCAACAGGAAGGTTGGGGGTCATGTTTGTGGCCCGAGTGAAGGTGTTCGGCAAAGCAGTCACCCAGTCTGCAGTTAGTTCTCGCCAATCTACAGCCTACAGCATTGGGAGCGCAATTACAGTAGATCATATTGGAGCAGGTTCAAGGAAAATGTTGCTTCACCTTAAAAGGAGTGTTTGGGGCCTTGAATAATGAGGGAAGAAGGTGGTGATTGGGTGTTGCACCTTCCGGGGGAGGGGGTGGAATGTGTTGTGGTGGTATCATGCTGGAGTTGGTAGGACTGGCCAAGGACAATCTTTTGAATGCGGAGGCTGGTAGGGTGGCAGGTGAGGGCAAGGGGTATTGCCGGCAATGCGTTCCAGGCACCCACCACCCTCTGCGTAATGAATTTACCACGCATATCTCTCTTAAACTTATCATGGTTCTGAGAGCGAGGGGAAGTGATGCAGTAAATGGGTCGAATCCAAAGAACAAAGAAAAATTACAGCACAGGAACTGGCCCTTCGGCCCTCCAAACCTGCACCGATCCAGATCCTCTGTCTAAAACGGTCGCCTATTTTCTAAGGATATGTATTCCTCTGCTCCCTGCCCATTCATGTATCTGTCTAGATACATCTTAAATGACTATCGTGCCCGCCTCTACCACCTCCGCCGGCAATGCATTCCAGGCACCCACCACCCTCTGCGTAATGAACTTACCACGCATATCTCTCAAACTTTTCCCCTCTCACCTTGAACTTGTGACCCCTAGTAATTGAGTCCCCCACTCTGGGAAAAAGCTTCTTGCTATCCACCCTGTCTATACCTCATGATTTTGTAGACCAATGAGGACCCCTCTCAACCTCAGTCTTTCTAATGAAAATAATCCTAATCTACTCAACCTCTCGTCATAGCTAGCGCCCTCCATACCTGGTAACATCCTGGTGAACCTCCTCTGCACCCTCTCCAAAGCATCCACATCCTTTTGGTAATGTGGTGACCAGAACTGTATGCAGTATTCCAAATGTGGCCGAACCAAAGTCTTATACAACTGTAACATGACCTGCCAACTTTTGTACTCAATACCCCTTCCAATGAAGGAGAGCATGCCGTATGCCTTCGTGACCACTCTATCGACCTGCACAGCCACCTTCAGGGTACAATGGACCTGAACACCCAGATCTCTGTGTACAATTTCCCCAGGGCTTTTTCATTTACCATATAGTTCGCTCTTTAATTGGATCTTCCAAAATGTATCACCTCGCATTTGCTCCATCTGCCGTTTTTCCGCTCAACTCTCCAATCTATCTCTATTCTGCTGTATTCTCTGACAGTCCCCTTCACTATCTGCTACTCCACCAATCTTAGTGTCATCTGCAAACTTGCTAATCAGACCACCTATACCTTCCTCCAGATCATTTATGTATATCACAAACAACAGTGAGCATCCTGAAAATAATCTGGTTAAGGAAAACACAGGCATATCAGAAGTTTCATTGAAACAGATGTGATGGAGGCAGAGGAAGTAGGGTGAGCGGAGCTATAGTCGAGGCAGCTGTGGCAGTCGGTGAGCAAGTGAAAGAACATTGGGGACAGTCTGTCATTGCAAATGGAGACAGAGTGGTCAACGAAGGGAAGTGTCGAAGATGGACCATATGAAGGAGAGAAGGGTGTGAGGAAAACATAGGTCGTTTTCAGGGATTTATATTTGTATTGGTAAACACTAGAAATAAGGTATAGTTAAGTGTGGTTAATTTAATGTTTCTATACCTTGAAGGGGAAAACCTAAATTTAGATTAAAGCTGGACAATGGCATGTGTGCGTGTGTGGGGGTTGGTTCCAATTCCAAATGTGTTTCTTGTGCTTAGGAGGGGGCTACGACATGAAGAGTAAGTAAACTAGTGATTGTTTAACAAAGCTTTTAATTTTTAGCTTAGCTAATTTAATGGCAGTTGGAGATACGTAGAGAGAGAAGGCAGCTCTTCCAGCTATGCTAAAAACAGTGGGTTTTAGAAGGCTAAAGGGGGAGCATCTCAGTTTTGCTAAAAGAAAAGCCATACTGGTTAAGAAATCAGATGCTGGAAATCTGAAGTCCAACTAGTGAAGGAAACAAAGAAAAGAAGGGACCCTGGGGCAGCAGGGTAGCATGGTGGTTAGCATAAATGCTTCACAGCTCCAGGGTCCCAGGTCCGATTCCCGGCTGGGTCACTGTCTGTGTGGAGTCTGCACGTCCTCCCCCTGTGTGCGTGGGTTTCCTCCGGGTGCTCCGGTTTCCTCCCACAGTCCAAAGATGTGCGGGTTAGGTGGATTGGCCATGCTAGATTGCCCGTAGTGTTCTAATAAAAAAAGTAAGGTTAAGGGGGGGGGGTTGTTGGGTTACGGGTATAGGGTGGATACGTGGGTTTGAGTAGGGTGATCATGGCTCGGCACAACATTGAGGGCCGAAGGGCCTGTTCTGTGCTGTTCTATGTTCTATGTTTCCATGACGTCTGGAGTTAACAGAACAGAGGAAACTGGGAACCTGAACAGATTGCTGTTCAGTAAAGTCAGAGTTGAAAAGGCACTGGATTGAGAGATGTCAGAAAGATATCTACAGGAGTGCCAAGGTTTGAGAGAAATTACTACAGTTTGGTAGGCATTATTTGAAATAATTGTGACAACTGGCAGCTGGATCTCAAGAGTTTGTTTAAGACAAAGGAAACCGGAATGGAGCGTTGAAAAAAAAAGGAAAGCAAAACCTATTTGGAAGCAGTGGAGGAAAAGCATAATTAAGAGAAGATTGGAAAGTGGGACCTTTAAAAGCAGAATTTGAAATTACTCATGTGGAAGCTGGAGTTGAGCGAGATACGGTAGCTCACTGTATTGGAATGATCTGGGGAGATTGAGAAATCCAGACATTCACTTAGGTTCAAGGCGTGTGCTTAAAAGGGACTGTGTGTATTAATGAGGCCATTGTAGCTGAAGATGTACCTTGCAATCCATGTTCATCTTAAAATCTGTCTGTAATTGTTAAGCTAAGGGGGCAGTAAAGGAGTATTTTATAATAATCCACCCATTTTCTTTTTCTTATTAAAACTAATTAGCAGTCCTGTGACTGTTCCTCCGCATTTTA